>NW_003314374.1:149753-404756 GCF_000143415.4 Selaginella moellendorffii
GTCTTGAGAAGTTCCACCACTGTGTAAGATGTTCGTTCCTTTCTCAGTTTGGCGGGATACTATTGGAAGTTTGTCCACAATTTTACAAGAATTGCTCTTCTGTTGACTGAGTTAATGAAGAGTAGTATACCATTTCATTAGACACTAACTTATCAGCATGTTTTTGTATGGTTTGAGGAGATCTTGACTACAGTTCCTATTCTTAAGATCCTAAATCTTGATAAACCCTTCGAAGTGCATTATGACACATCTAGCTATGCTATTGGTGCCGTGTTACAGCAAGATTGTGACAAAGTGGTTGGTGTTATGCTAAAGCGACATGGTTGTCTCATTTCAAGAAATTGGATGAAACCCAATGAAGATGGCCAATGCATGAGAAAGAGATATTTTCTATAGTGTTGGCATTGGAACACTGAAGACACTATTTGGGTGGATATACCAAAGTTTATACAGATAGAGCTACTTTGCTATGCAGCCAAAACTTATGCCAAAGAAAGCTCGTTGGCAAGAGAAGCTTGCTAGATTCGATATTGAAATCATCTATAAACCTAAGACAATATTGTTCTGGATGCATTGAGTTGTTAGACTCAGTTCTGAGCAATATCAACAATCAGTTCAAATTGATTGGAGGTTGTTCGGACTTCATATGGTAGTGATCCATTGGCAAAGGCAATCTTGCACCGTGTGGAGTTGTCAAAGCAGAACCCTAGTAGCAAAGCAACAAAAGTTGTTAGTCGAACCAATGTGAAACTTCACTTCTCAGTTCATGATGGGCTTATATTCTATAAGTAAGAAAGATTGTATCTTCCCTCTAAGGATCTACAACAGTTGTTTCTACGGGAACATCATGATATTCCGGCAGCAGGATATGGTGGAAAGCAAAAGACTCTTGCTTCATTGAAAAAGGGATTTTTTTGGTCTAGTATAGAAGGTGATGTAGTGGATTATATCCGTTCCTACCCTATATGCTAGCAATGTAAGTGCAAAACTAAGAAGTAGGTTGGAAAGTTGTAATACATTCCAGCACCGGCATAGCCATTTCAAAGTGTGATACTTGATTTCATCACTTGCTTGCTGAAATCTAAAGGTTATGATACTTTGATAGTGCTTGTGGATTGGTTGTTAAAGATTGCACACTTCATTCCAATTATGAATGCAAAATAAGCAACAAAGCTCTTTTTCCATGAAATAGTGTGGGTTTGTGGTCTTCTATAAGAGATGATCTCAAATAGAGATTCAAGATTTACGAGGAAGTTTTAGGGCATATTATTCCAGTTGTTTGGTACCAAATTGAAGTTTAGTATGGCTTATCATCCTTAAACTAATGGGCAAACCGAACGTGTGAATGCTCAAGTTGAGCATTATCTACAGTACTATATCGCGACAAACCAACGCAACTAGGTTGAACATTTGGACATAGCAAAAATCTATTATAACAACACATTTCACAGTAAGTGTTGGTCTTAGCCATTGAGACTTATGTGGAGCAACTACCCCAAGGTTGGTCTAGAGCTATTGAGGCAATGAGCAAAGCTCAGGATAGGTATCGACGTGATAAAGATCAGCATCGTTGGGATGTATCCTATCAAGTGGGAGATCAAATGTGGCCATCTTCTTGGAACTTGAATGTTAAGGGATCTTTATCTTGGAAATTGTTACTGAGATATATTGGGCCCTATTGGGTATTGGTGCGAGTTGGTGATGTATCCTATAAGTTGGATATTCCGGACGAGTTATCCCATGTACATGATGTGTTTCATGTCAGTTTATTGGCACCATATCATGTTGATGCAAATCGCTCTATGGATATTCGTCCCCCTCTGGAAGTTATGAATGGTGACATGGAGTATGAGGTCGAGACAATTCTTTTGTCTTGCAATAGTTAAGTGGAAAGGTTACTCGATTTGTGAATCAACTTGGGAACGTTTTAGGAATCTTACACATGCTCATGAGCTTGTCACGGAGTATGAGAATAGTAATAAAGCCTAGCTTTTGTAAATCTTGTATTAAATCTTGCAAATCAATAAAGTAATATATTTCTATAAATCAAAATTTGTTTCTCTTGTTCGTTAGTACTTGCGTTAGTTTTGGCAGGCTGACTTTAGCACTTCAGTGCATGAGTTCAATCCATAACTATGGGGATAACTATTATAGACTAATTATAAAGTCCCTACCTCTCTCTCAATGACTCATTTTTGAAAAGGGACATAGTCGTATAAACAATTTAATCTACCAATTTATTATAGTTGTCTAAATCTTCCTGACAGGGTTGATTTCTTGCTTAGGGAAGTTGGGCCTCTAGCCTTCTCCCTATGTCCCTGCGAGCAAAGATGTATCATTCCTTTGAAAGCAAAGTGGTACTCGGAGCAACAAGGGTGGCTAACTCCGTTAGTCATTTCCTTGTCAATGACAGCCGGAGGGTGTTTAAGTCTTAATATCTTTGGACGTAGAGGAGAGGTCATTCCATAACTCATTTAAGTTGGTGTGTTTTCCACATAATATGCTTTTTATTAACTTTCGGAGTTGTTTCCTTGACGGTTTGCTAAACTTAAGTATATATCGACGAGGACATCAATCTTCCCCAAAGGGGGGAGGTGTCACGAATATGACTTTGGGTATCGAAAGATATTTATCGGCCAGTTCTTATGGACACTCTTTCCTTACTGTCATGATGGTAGGAGGTCGGTATAGTTGGTTCCCTTTATTGTTCCTACTTGAGCTAGTTGAGAAACTGGTCAATGACCTTGTATTTAAATTGGATAAACATAAGGTAGGAACCCTATGTGTTTCTTGCTGAGCATACTTAGCCTAGTTTAAGAAACTCGTGTCATTGGCTTGCACTTACTAGTATTAAGAACCCCCATGATATTGAGATTGGTCCCTCAATATTCACTAAATGATAGCTTACCATATCTGCCAAACACCCTTGCTATCATGCCCTTTGTATTAGTCTTATTTCGTTCCATTGGCTAATTAAGGAAAGTGCTAGATTTGCTAATTTGGCATATCTATGGAGTATAGAGATTGGCCTGATTATAATGGTTTTTGTCCCATATCCAAATTCACAATCTAACATCATTCCATATTTAATAAATTTTGAGTTAGTCCAAAAGCATGTGTTCCTCAAGACGGGGGGGCGCTTTGGGAAGTTCCAAATATATAATAAGGATAGTGGTTGAAGTGTATGTTCAACCATTTAAGATATTAATTTGGCTCCCGTTAAGCTGTGTCACTCTTTATTTTGCATCCGGCTTGGGTCTAAGCCCAAGCTCCACGCTGCTTTAGTCGGTGGGGTACCTTCCTCCTCATATTAGGCCACCGGTATTCAAACATTGTTTGACACCATTTTGCATGTAAGTGCTGAATATAGGGAGTTGGTGTGCATGGGATTGTATCAGACCCTCGTTTGGTAGTCCAACGGGCTTGGAATTTGGCTCCAAATTCATGTGCACTACAGTGCTCTAACCATGTGGCTAGAGTGAGGTTCTACCAAGCCATGCTAGGTATCCAAGTAAGTAGTGCCACTTACACTTGGATTGGGAGTATCAACCATTTAATCTCTCGAAGGAGGTAGAATTAGCTTTTGAACACTTCACCAAGTTATCCCACTTGTCCATCCATGTGTCACTTTAGCCTTGAACTCCTTAGTGGTTATATTGTCACCCACCATGTAGGTATAGCTATCTTTGGTCACACTAACCTTTCCTGGCTAAATTGATTCCATTAAAGTCCTCCCCCCTACTATACTTTTGGAGCTTACCAAACCCCTCAGGGTCTAGGAGACAATCACTTTAGGCTTTCACCCTTAGACTCAGACTCGGAGACGAACTTGGTCTTAGTCCCGGTCTTGGTTCCCAATCCTGGTCCTAGGCTCCATCTCAAAATCAACCTCAAGGTCCATCTCAGACTCAATCTCAAACTCTATCTGGGACTCCATCTCAAACTCCATCTCAGACTCTTTCTCGGACTCTATCTTAGATTCCTTCTTGGACTTAATCCCAACACTTCCATGTGTCATAACACTTGTCATGTATTAGTCCTTCTTGTATCCCTTTCTAGAGACTCATTCATCAATCACTTCATACTCATTTCTTGAGCACTTTTTTTGGAATTCCACTCCCACTCTCAACTTTTTGGGTTGGAGTTTTTGGTCTCAACATGTTATGCTTGTTGGACTTTTGTTTCGACTACTGCCATATAACACACTTTTGGCTCCACTCACATAGTAATCATGGACACGAGATTGATTCAACCAATGAGGGTCCATACAAAGCAAGAAAGAAATTCTTGACCTTATGTCACTTTGAACCTTAGTAATCTGGTGTCCTTGTGTAGTGCACTCTATCTCTCTCCCCTTAAACCAACTGAAAAAAAAGCAATTGCTTAATGAGAGAGCCCTTAGTGTCTATTTTATCCCTATTTATGCCCTAAGATTCTAAAGATCCATAGTGACAGTATATCCAAATTTCATCCCATGATTATATACGCTACACTCCATATATGTTACATTCACCCCCCCTTCAGAAATGTCAATGTCCTCATTGATTATTGACTATTGACTAACAACCCTTACCGAGCCAAAGGGAATCAACACGTCCATTTCTATACTGAATCTACTGATCCTTCTATTGTGTAGACTAGCTATTCCATGTGAAGCAACTAGTTATCCACCCGTACCGCAGTCCTACGGTGGATACTTTTATCCATGGATACTCCACACAAGAGGAAGGACGTACGCATGAATGCCTAATATGTACGATTTCAAATTTAGGGGTAGCAATATACCTTGTTCAAGGGTATATTATATTTTTAAGTAGCCATTAATCAATAGGAATTGAACCCGTGCTATTTGCTCTGATACCACATGTAGCGCACCCTATCTCTCCTCTTAAGCCAACTGGAAAAAGGGCAATTGCTTGATGAAAGAGCCCTTAATGGCTATTTTATCCCCATTTATCTCCCAAAGTTCCAAAGATCCATGGTGACAGTATATCCAAATTTCATCTTATGATCACATGCACTACACTTTGATGCATGGTAATATCATCAAAAGCCTCTTCCTTCTCATCATGGCCATCATCATTAATGCCATACTCTTCATCAAGATTTATATCCCACTCCTCTACCATCCTCAAAAGAATATGCCACTTTGATACCAATGAAACGAGCACCAATTCCCAACCCTTAATGTGTTCCAGCCTTAAATCCCACAAGTCATAGAATATATTTAAAATATTCCTATGGTTTGTGTCATATTTCATTTTGTTAGCTAGTTACACTTAAGACAAAATAAGTTATATATGCTTGCAGATCGAATGGGTTCCTATTTATTTTAATCTACTTAAAGCATCCCCTAACCTAAAGCTATGTTATTTAATATCATTGCAAATAAAATTCCAAGAAAATATATGGTTATACCATTTGTCACACAGAATTAAATAATAGAATCTGCTATAGAAGGTAGCTATAGCAATTTATATTATAATTTGTGAACATGCTAAATAAAGTGTAATAACTTAGTTGAAGCTATATAAGTTTTCAAGAGTGTCTAAGAGAACCTTTGGAATTGCATGATTTCAAGAGAGAAGAAACAAATTTGAAAAATTGTTACTCTTGCAAAGAAAGGAAAGAATGTGGCTAATAATCTAGAGTTATGTCAAGATTGGCTGTAACAATGCATATACACTAAATATATCTGATGTAAACAATGTCATAATTGTTATTACTAAAGCTTGTGTGATTATAAGTGCTCTAGATCTAGCAATAAAGAAAGAATATGCAAAACCAAATCAATGAGAAAGTTCTAGATTTTTATTATAACCTTTTGTGCCTAGAAAGGGATAAGCTCTCTTTCTCATCAACTTTGATAAAGACTTTTTGACTAATATAATAAAAACATGAACATTCTCTTTATATTCACTATTTTTTTTATCTTCTTGTTTATTTTTATAATTTCAATAATTTCTTACATAATATACATCATAAAATAATATATTTAGAAAAATTCAAAATATAATTTATTATTTAAAGTAATGAGCATTAAGGGTTTTAGTCTTAATATTGAAATATAAAACTAATACTAATTACTTTTCTTCATTTTATTTCCACAATCTGGGACTTTGGGACAACATTTTGAAACATTGCAACCCTATACAAGCCTCATGGGTACTCTCCCTACATTATGTGGATAAGGCAAGGTTTCAATAAGCTATGCCAAGTATCCAAGTAGGTAGTGCTAACCACACTTAAACTGGAAATATTGACTATTTGATCTCTTAGGGAAACTAAAGTTGGCTTTTAAACACTTTATCAAGTTACCTTATTTATCTATTTGTATTCATTGTAGCTTTAGACTTCTCAGTGGTTATATCATCACCCACCACATGGGTATAATGTCATGAATGTGACTTCGGGTATCGAAAATTATCTATCAACTGTCTTTTTGAATATTTTTTCTTTACTGCCATGACTAAAGAAGGTCAATATTGTTGGACCCTTTATTAGTCTCCACCTAAGCTAGTTGAAAAACTGGTCATCACATATGCACTTAAACCAGAAGGGCACTAAGGAAGGAAATTCTAAATTGTCATTTGTCAAGCAAACTTGACACAGTGATAAGAAACTTATGATGTTGGCTTGCACTTACTAATGTTGGGAACCCCTATGATATTAAGCTTGGTCCTTCAACATTTGCTAGATGATAACTTACCGTGTCTGCTAAACACCCTCGCTATCATGCCCTTTGTATTAATCTCATTCGGTCCTAAATATTATTTATGGAAAGTGTCTAAATTTGCTTATTTGGCATATCTACTGAATGTAGAGATTGTCTTGGATACAATGGTGTTCATCCTATTTCCAAATTCGCAATCTAATGCCATTCCATATTTAGTAAGTCAAATTTATCCCAGAGACTAACTCTTGATATTAAGGGAGGTTTGGGGTGAAAGCCCAAAGTGTGTGTTCCTCAAGGGGGGGGGGGGGGGGGGGGGGGGCCTTTGGAGGGTCCCAAATTGTAGCGCATGTGATCATGGGATGAGATTTGGATATACTGTCACCGTGGATCCTTGGAACCTTGGGAGATAAATGGGGATAAAATAGCCACTAAAGGCTCTCTCATCAAGCAATTGCCCCTTTTCCAGTTGGCTTAAGGGGAGAGAGATAAAGTGCGCTACACAAATGTATAGTAGGGATAATGGGTATTTCGGGTATAGCTAACCAACCTAAGGCATAGTTTAACTCTTACTTGCATATCTGTCCTTGTTTTGCGTCTAGCTTGGTTCTAAGCCTAAGTTCCACATCATATTATTCCTCACGTCAGGAGGACTCCATTTAACTCCGTTTTGCATGTTAATTCTGGTATTGGGATGCTAGATATTGTAGGATTGCTCCAAGTTACTCTGTGCTCCTGTCCCTTCGCTCTTTGGGTTGTATGATTGGAAGTTGCTCTATGGTTCAATTTCATCATTCTTTGGCTCTATGATTAGGAGTTTAACACCGTTCCTTCGTTCAGCAGCCCAAGGCCTTGAAACTTGGGTTCTACACCACTGTCCTTTGGACATGTGGCATGTGGCATGTAACACATGGCACATAGAAGGTTTAAGTTTTACTCCATGGTTATAATAAATCACCATAGGATAAAAAGTAAAAACCACATGCATTACATATAACCTTTCTAGGTCACACTAACATTTCCTAACTAAACTAGTGCTACTAGAGTCTTCCCCTGTACTAAACCCTCTATAGTTTATAATTGTCAACAACTACATTAATGGTTTTGTAGGAGCCTTTAGTTTTTATAGCAATTTATAATTGCCTAGTATAAGCTCTAGATATTGCACTTAATTTATCATCATCACTTTTGTATCTTCTAAAGGGGAAAATAGTGTAAGGTCTATAACTATATGTATTATATTAATTCTAATATTATAGCATATAAATAAGTAAAGGTCTAAACCTCAATTAAGATACTTATTCCCATTTCTTGAACACTCACAAATAAAGTTATTTTTAATTCCTATAAAATTAATTAACATGTCAACTTTGATCTATAATAAAAGGGAATATATCTTATAGTGGCTTCCACTTTGCTATACTAAGTTTGACTTACTCATTATAGTTATAGTTAGAATTAAAACGGATTAACCAGTTTAGCTTATGATTTTAAGAGTTAACAATACTAGGTTTTGTTAGTTATTTGTTGTCTCTGCTCTTGAACACGCTTGCACCAAAGAAGAGGAACATCCAGATGAATGCTGCCACCACAATTTGCGCCTTGGTGCTCAGATCATTCAGCTTCCCTGCAGAGTAGATAGAATCTAGAGGACGTCACAGAAAAACAGTTGGGACTGGCTCCTCCTACCTCCCAAATTTCCAAAAGACCCCTCATGCGATTCATCCTCGCCATTGTTGCTGCTGTTGCTCCCGCCGCCATCACCAGCCGCAATCCTCATGCTCCCTTCTCGTCCACGAAAAAATCTACCCGGTAGTGGCACCCACAGGCGGCAGGGAGGAAGAATCCGATGGTGCAGCAACAGAGGCGTTGAATCGGTGCCGGGTGTGGCGAACGTGGGACTGATCAATCCCCTCATCCGATGGGAAACAGGAACAAATTACGCATGAGAACTAGTACTGCTGCGGAAGGAGGCGATGCCAAATCGAAGTAGCAAAAAAATATCTACCCACAATCAACATACTAACATACGATCAACGTAGAAAAACCACGAATCAACAGCATGGCAGCACATTCCAAAGCGATAAGAAAAAAATCTCTCCTTGCAAATGGATAAGAAAAGAAAAGCACAATCAGGGCAAGCAACGTCTCCTCTCCCCGCGGCAAAATCGCCATGGCTTCCATCTCCGCGGCCACGAGAGGACTCCGAAACCCATCAGGTACGCACTGGCACTTCACGCAGAGACCCACCGCCATTCTCGCTCCGACGACCAGCATTCTCGCGCGATCCAAAATCCTTGGAACCCAATTACGCTGGCGAGTCGTCCTCCCGCATCACCACCACAACCACGCTATCCGCGCGGCCATCGGCGAGAATCCCACGAACAACCCGGACGACTTCGTGGTGCTGGGCCTGGGCCACTGCTTCATCGAGGACTCGAACGGCAAGCTCCAGGACCACTTCGTGCTCGAGCCCATCGGCGCGGGCGCGCTCGAGTGCATGGAGAACGGCGGCAAGACGTGCTACAAGCACGTCGCCAGCATGCACTTGAGCACCGCGCTGGCGCAGGATCACTCGCAGCTCCCCGAGGAGCTCCGCAGCGGCGCCTTCTGCGAGGACTTCGCCTTCCGGACCAAGTGCGCGGCGCGCTCCTGGATGCGCGACTACCCGCAGGAGAAGATCGTGCGCTACATCCCGCTGGGGACGGTGCGCTCCGACTTCAACTACAACCTCGAGGACAAGCGCGTGCTCAACAAGGTGAACATCGTCACCGACGCCGACAACATCAAGCAGGACATGAGCATCGACGTCTACGGCCGCAAAAAGGACGACGATGCCAACACCGCCACCGACGCCGCCCCGCCCTCCAAAAAGGAGCTCGAGGAGGATCTCATCTCCAGCTTGTACAACGCTTGAATCTCAATCGTCTTGGCCTTCCAAGTTTTCCAAAGTTTTAGATCGATCAAGATGAACAGCCGAAGCCCACCTTGAATTGTCTGCTCTTCCAGCCTCGCCATCTTCCCTCCAGCTTGCGTTCCAACTAGTTTTATCTGCTTAGCAGCACACACTCCATCCAGTTAACAAGCACACACCACGGATTCTTCGAGTTGCATCATATAAACCAAGAACTTGTATACAAAATTGTCAGTGAGAAAAACAACACCCAGGCAGTAGGACCATTCGCTTGCAATCCCTGCCTCTAGCTACTAGTTAATATGTTACTGAATAGCTATGCATCCATCCACACACCTAGATATAATATGTACACAGAAGCTAAGACCTCTCTGGCTAGCACAAGCAATCCACAACCAAATTACAAAGGGAGTAGCGGTAAAGACAGTACCTCCGGCTTGCTTTTAGAGTATTAGTAGAGCTGGCCTGAAGCGGTGTTTTTGCTGCGGCTAGCTTCTTGATGTGTGGGACAGACACAACGCGAGAAGCGAGCTCGCGGTGTTGCCTACTTGGTGAAGGTGATGATCACGATGGCGATGGAACCACCAGCTTGAGGTTGATCTAAAACTCCTCAACTTCCACTGTATCAATGCGTGTCAATTATCAGCGTCAATCTGGTGTGTCACGGCTTACCGCCGGGATTGGCATCCTGTTCTGTAAACTCTTCATTCGTTCGAGCCTGTATGGCATTCAGCTGCTCTTGGTTCATGTGACTCAGCTCCGAGGGAGACATGATTTTGATGCACCGGACGCAGCTCACAAATTCCCTGCGGAAAAAGGAAGTGTCTGAATGAGCCACCACCTTACATGGAGGACGATTTAATCGAAACTTACTCCCAAGGATCGTCGCCAACGAGTAAAACATCGTTCTCGTTGTCCACGAACACGAGCTGCCAGCCTGATCGGTGCGGGTCTTCAAGCTGTCCCTCAAGTCCAAACATTCGAGCCAGCTCACTTCTCAGCCCATCGTAACAGTTCAGACGTGTTAAGTCCAGAGACCTTCCGACAGAGCCTGTCTTATACACCTGTTCACAACGAGACCAGTAAGATTTGTAAGCTCTGGAAAAAAAATCACAACAAAACTGGCACATTACCTTGGTGAATGTTCTCGGCAACATGGGCTGCGCGCTAGAACTTCTCTGTAAGTACGCAGGTTCTTCCAAGGTGCCGTTGTCTGAGCTCAAGTGGAGATCAGAAGAAGTCGAACCGAGGACTCGTTGCTGACCATCCTTCGATTTCGGCCCCTGGCTCGAAGGAGTAATGCATTCGGGCTCTATGCTGACCCCAAAGAGGAGATGACTCCTGGAATCTAGAGGCAACGTATCTTGCTCCTGCTGCTGCTGAGCATCCTTGAAAGTTAAACCGGCCGTTACACCTTGCTCAATGTCATTAATAGAGAACACGGGCCCAGTGGCAGAGTATCCGTCCAAATGTCCGAACTGCAGTGGCTGTTCTGTAGTAAAATCCTTCTCTCCCACGTACCAGCCGTGAGTATCCTTGATTTGGATTTCTTGCTCACCGCCTATGTTTCTTGCGTACTGTTGCTCCAGCATACTGCTCTGGTAAGATCTTCCGTAGGAGCTCAAGGCAATATCACTGGAGTCCCCACGCTGCTTCAGGGATTGAGGCCCACTTGAGAGATGCAATGCAGACTCGGACGATTGTTGCGAGAGTTGAACAACCTGCTGCTGCTGTTGCTGCTGCTGCTGATGCTGATGGCAGTTATACTCGTGAGCTTGTTGCTGTTGGGGTAACGCAGACAGTAGTTGCGTATGCTGCTGCTGCTGGCCTTTCATGTGAATCTGCTGCTGCATGGGCAAACCTTTCGGCGTTTGCGAATGCGTTGCGTCTTGAACCCGGCTGCAGTCATCGGGACGAAAAAAGTCCGACCTCGCTCCTGACGCGGCAGAATCCGGCCGTTGATGGAGCTGCATGAGTTGCTCCGAGTACATGTTCCACGACAGGTTCTTTTCCAAACCTTCGCTCTTGATCCATTTTCCTGCGTCCACAGCTTCAACTTCTCCTGAATGTGAAAACAAACATGAGTTAAAAGCCTCGAGTATCACGGGGCTTACTTGCTATTGGATTGGGCCCCAACGCCTGGGACCACGGCCTTTTGGATCGAAAAGTGAAAGACGGAGAACAGACGAGGTATGGTGTTGAAGCCGGTTCTATCTCCCAAAGGGATATGCGTTGCTGCTTTTCGCCAGCGGCAGGCTCGTCCCACTCAACCTGTGAGTACAAGTCAGGAAAGAAAAAAAAAACTTTAAAGACCTTTAATGAGCGCCAATGAGAATTCGGCCATCGCACTGGATCCAGATCACCGGAACCAACAATAGTACCTGTGTGCCTAAAATCATCAAAACAAAAATTTGACACCTTCAAATAGGAAGCCCATTGTTTACCTTCGGATTCCGGACTCCTCAGTCTCGAATTGCATTCGAAACCTCATGCCTGGAGAGACTTGCATGTTGTTATATACTGCATTGTAGTACTTTGACAATGGGATCACAAATTCTGATGGACTAGCTCTGCAAGAAAAATCCGAATCATCTACTGCGAATGCGTAGTCGTCGTCACCTGGGATTGTAGAATATAGTAAATCGACTGCTCGTAGAATTCGCGTGCGCAGCGGCCGCAAGAATACCAATATACATGCTATCAGTTGACAGCAGCGACAGTGGCATGGATGCTTGCTGCCGGTTTGCACGCCTTATTCCAAGAAGAAGTTGCCCCTTCTCGTCCCTGTGGACACTTGTCAGTTTCGCAGGACGAGAAGCAGAATTGCTAACCTTATGAAGAGAACAGCGTCGCCAGTTTGCAGGCGCTTGGCGCTGACAAAAACGCTCCATCCCGTCGTAAGAAGGTGCCGCCGTGGCTGGCCTGCAATGCCGGCACATAGCATTGCTTGCACAGGATCCATGGCTAATGAAGCATACCTCGATAGATGTGTCTGAAGCGCCATTCCGTGTCGTGTAAATCCCTCGCAACAATCTCCTGGGCCGGAGGTTGCTGGGAAAAGTCCTATAGCAGCAAGTTTACAAGTAAGCTCGTGACGACAGTTGAAATGCTACACATACCAGAGGGGGGAACACTTTCTCGGCGGCCCTACGAGGGATAGAAAACCCGCCGTGTGTACTTGTGTCACTTGCTGTCAGCGTTTTACAAAAATACTCCGACGGCTGCCGGTTCTGTCTGCCCAAGTCAGACACCATGAACGAATCCTTCTCTTGCTACAAAACCATGCGAGCGAGAAATAAAAAAATGAGTAACAATGATCCGGAACAGTAAACTCGAGACAACTTACAGCATTCATAGGCTGAAGAGTCATCTGGGCATACACTTCATCCGTCTCGGTATCAGCCTGCGTATGAGAAGAGTGTATAGAGCTCACTCACTCGCTCGCAAAGAACTAGAACTTACATGGAGAGTGATGTTGTGGAGTTGACAAACGAGATGGGGCGGAAGATTGGGATAGCTAGGAATGTCGGCATCGGCCTCCTTCTGGGTCGAGGCAGCCACCTTGAAGAGAAGGAGAACCTTGGAATCAGTCTTAAGCTCTCCAGTGGAGGAAGAATCTCGCTTACCTGTTCGCTGTGGCCTTGGGGGAAGTAGACCACTCGAGTCCCAACAGAGGGCAGAGACACGAGCGGCCCAGCACAGGCATGCCAAAGCTCCGGATTTGGACCTCGTTTCACACCTGGAGTGAAGCATTGCGGCTTAGAGCTCTGATACACTCCTAGCTCCGCTAACATTGAAATCCGGCCGAAATGTCATCCTTACCTTCCATTGCCACTCGCGATGCGCAGCGCCGGGCAGGAGAATCACTTCACCGCGCTTCTCATCCCGCGCATTCTCACTCGGCGCGGCGCCGCGGCCAAACCCCTGCCTCTAGATCACCCCCACACCGGTCCACATTGCCAAAATCCTTCCAAAGCCACCAGATCCGAGACGATCACTCGAAGCAGCCGCTCAAAGAGACCCTAGCAGCGCCCTGGCGGCTCTAAGGAGCCAAGAAATCTGCCACATTGAGGAGCTATGGAGCTACGCCGCCGGCCTATGCGCAATACGAACCTCGTCCAGCCAAATGCAGCGAGACCTAACTAGCGAACACGAAAACGCCACCAATTGTAGCGGTCCGCCAAATTTTGGCTTAGCGGTTCCCCATGGCAGTACGCTGTCTTTGGAGCATGGCCTGGGCATCACCCCTGTGTGTCTGGGCACATATATGTCATTCCACGTACCGGTCTTTGTCCGAGGGATTCTTCTAATGTCCGCCAGTTTACAACCCCACAGCGTTAATAGACCCATCGGTTCATTGCGGCTTGCTGGCGTGGTCGGGCAAACGCCGTCGGATGCGCTGGAATTTGGTCCCTGAGATCCCCCGCGAGAAACGTTGTAATCATTAATGGTCCCACGCACATGGTTCCAGACGTGGACGTGGCGACATAGCAGCCGTGAGATGCCATCGCGTCCCTAGTTTTGGTATCCCCCTCCGTTGGATCCATAAGGGCGGGATTCCGAAAATGGACGGACACGACGGAACGGACCACAGTGTGCCATATGCCCCATCCCACGCCATACCGGAGCCGCCGGTCCGTACCGGTCCATGGATAAGCTTTGAATGAATGAATGCTGGCACACACATACATACCCCTTTCTTTTTCAGAGGAACCATGGCATCCATAAGCTTTCAGGAATCGATTAAAAATTCGGTGTAAAGTATTTAGCTCCAAGGTTGTAGACGACGAATAAACAAAAGATGGCCTAGGGCACGAGTGCCTATGTTAAACACGGCGAAAATGGAAATCAGACGTAAGCATGAGAGGGAGATATCGTCGTTTTTTCTGTATTCTTGTCCACTGAAAAGAAAAAGCTCTGTGGGTGTCTGATTTGACATGACATGGCTTTACTTTAGGTTAGCACAGCAGCGCATGCCCCATTGCCCATCTTATCCCAAGCACCAATCGTATAATACGGCCGCCGGGGACATTTCTTTTTACGTGAATCGATTCCATGATCATTGACAAAATGGATTATTGCCTTCCATAGTGCGATTAATATTTTAAACGCCAAGCACATTAGTGATGTTGTTTGATCACAGATGGAGGTTTTCTCCCACCATAATGGAGCCCGAAAATTCCGCGAAGCCCGGCCGTGACCTATTCTCTTTTGTGGCCACGACGAGTGGAGGAATCCCCTCTCGCGCCCCTTTAAACAAGTAGGCCTTTTAACTTTACTACCAAGTGAATCAAGCGAGATCAGATCCGCGGCTGTGCATTGCATTGCGCCCAAAAAGCGCAACACTTGTCAGCCCTGGGGAAGAATTTTGAAATCTTCAGCACGGAGAATGCGACACCCAAACAAACGAAGATGCCGGGGAATATACTGCTAGCTTGCCCTAACTCCAGGAACAGGGGGGGCATCTTTTTTGGCGTTGTGACAGCTGAAAACAGGCACGCTAGGCTCCAGGCGCCGGCTGCCGACACGTGGCTAGATCCAGGGCCGCGAGCTTGCGCGTTTCTTTGCTCGTCACCTAGTGGGAGCTATTTGCCCCTGTTGCTTGTCGGATGTGTGGGTTTATAGGTGAAATTTTTGTTTGTGGGGCTGCTAGTTTGTCGCATCGATCTAATAATCAATGCATCGACCGATCGATCATTTGCAAAATGGGGGAACCAATCGATCCATTCGAGATTTTTTGACTACTCTACGTTAGGTTGGCTGATCGCTTTCATGTGAGCTATATTCCGGTACGGTGTACTAAAAAACTCAAGGATCTGGAAGAACTTGGGGACATTTTTTCCAGATGGATCGGCTGCTAGTGATTGATCCAAAGGAGCTCGTCTTTGATTTCGAGATTGGGCAGCGATGCAGCAGCTTCGTGATTCTCAAGAATGTCATGTTCACGATGCCGGTGGCGTTCAAGATCACTGCGTCGTCCAATGCCGGGATGGCCAATTCCAAGAAGTACACGATGAAGCCATCGCAGGGGATCATCTCTCCCGCCGGGAGGGCCACCGTCGAGATCATCCTCAACCCCCAGCAATCCCTCCCGGACGAATTCCCAAACTCGCTCGACAAGTTCGTCGTCAAGAGCTTGGTGGTTCCCGGCGGGAATCAACACAACAGCGTCTCCAACGAGTGGTTTGAATCCAAGAAGAACTTCGTCTACGCCGACGCTGGATTGAAAGCCTTCTTCAAAGGATCGGCCATCGTCTCCGCTTTGGTTGCCTCTCCGGATTCGACGATGGAAGACGTGCGAGAAGTCCTGGAACGGGGCGTGGACTTGAACAAACCCGGATCCAGCGGCCCGGATCGATCCCCGCTCCACGTCGCCATAGCTAGCGGACGGCCCGAGATGGTCCAGCTCCTTCTCGAGTTTGGCGCGAATGTTGAGGTCCGGGACAGGTTCGGCAAAACACCGATGCACGAGGCTGCTGCCGCGGGACAGACGCTAGCCATGGAGCTCCTTCTCGCAAACGGAGCAAACACGGAGGCCCGGACGGAATCCGTCGGATGGACAGCACTCCACTTTGCCACGTACGCACATCATTTGGACGCGGTTCGAATCCTCTTGGCGAAGGGCGCGGATGTCAACAGCACCGCCGGGCCGGAGGAGCGTACCGCGCTGCACATTGCTACCGCCGGCGGTGCACAGCGGTGCTTGAAGCAACTGCTCGAGCGTGGTGCCAATCCTAACGCCGTTACCGCCACTGGGCAGACGGCGCTCCACATCGCGGCGGGCCAGGCCGACGTGGCGGCATCTCGGCTGCTGATCCAACATGGCGCCTGGCGGAATGTGCGGGATTTGAATGGACATATTCCGTTTGACGCCGCGGTGGAGGCGGGAGCTGATAAGAGCTTGCTCGATCTGCTCAAGCTCGGCGATGATCTCCGGCGCGCAGCCAGGAGGGGCGATCTCAAATCGGTGAGGGTTTGTCTTAAGCAGGGCGCCGATCCAAACGGGAGGGATGAGAATGGATGGACCGCGCTCCACTGCGCGGCATTCAAGGGGAGTTTGGAAGTGGTGAGGCTCTTGATCGACAGGAATGTCGATGTGAATTGCGAGGATTGCGAGGGATACTCGCCGCTCCACTGCGCGGTGGAGATGGGGCACAGCGAGATCGTCCAGGTTTTGATGAGGAGAGGGGCGGATGTGAATGCCAAGATCAAGAAAGGGTGTTGTGCGGTCAAGATTGGGAGCTTGATGGGCGAGGATGGAATCGTGGGATTGCTGCTGGACGGCGGCGCAAGGGACGCGAGATCGTTGGTTAGTAGCGTCTCCACAATAAATTTGGGGAAAATCCGCGGTAGCGATGATTCGTCTCTCAAAAAGAAGAAGAATGGCGAGAGGTTTCCAAGATCCAGGACATTGAGCTGCGAAGCCTATTGATCCCGGACAACATTCTTTTGTAGATTCCATCAAAATTGAAAAAGGAAAAAAGTAAAGTTTTGATTGGTTAAAGGTCGCATTCTTGTATAGATTCCATCAAATTAAATAAAGGAGAACTGAAGAGTTTTGATTGGCTAAAAGGTTGGCGGAGTTTACCATCAAATTAAAAAAGAAGTTTTGATTGGCCATAGTTCGGCGGCTACCAGGCATATGCTTCTACCATTGGCCGGGGGCGGAGCTCAATTGGTAGAGCATTCGCCTTGCACGCGAAAGGTACGGGGTTCGATACCCCGCGCCTCCATTTTATTATATATCGTTTTTTACTCGGACTGCTTCTTCGATGGCTTTTGGACGATGAAGCTGATGCACTGGACTTGCTTGATGTTGTCAAATCCAAGAACCCTAATGTAGGCATTGGGATACATGGATTTGCACTCCTCGATTTCCCTTAAAACTTGAGCTGGATCACTGCAGCCAAACATTGGGAGCTTCCAAAGAGTCCAGTAGCGACCGTCGTAGTAACCAGGTTCTCGCGAGTTCTCACGGCTAATCGCCCCAACCTTATTAGATCAAGAAACCCGTCAGGAACTCCCGAAGATAAAAGTAAACTTAAGAACATTACGTGATCGAATTCGAGGCAGGGAATCCAGTTCTTGCTCAGCATGTAGTCGATCTCTCTGGCAACGTTGTCGGGTGACAAAGGGGGCAAATACGAGAGCGTTTCGAACCGGGAATTGGAGAGCGGGCAAACAATCTTGCAAGATTTGGGCTCTGGATTTGAGAGGATTAAAAACGATATATAATCTTACCTGCATGCAATTCACGCGGCTGCCACTCGAAACCCTGGATGTCTTTGCGATCAAATTCCGGAAAGCTCTTGTTGCTCCCTTGAGCGGCCATAGGAACGACGATCTTGGCGAAGATCTAGATGTTGATCTGGGATGATCCCACACGCCACCGGGAAATCGCAAGAACACACTCGCAGCGGCTGCCATAAGATCGTCAATCACTCTCGCCGGTGATTAAATATCCGGGGATCGCACGAAAATAATACGCATTGCGAAAGCTGCCTACTTTTGTCACTACCTCGATATTGCATGTGCGAGGTGGCAAAATTTATAGAAAATTAGGGTATAGTATGATTCCTTCTTGTTGACAGTGGGGTTCGAACCCACGCCCTATCGGACCAGAACCTTAATCTGGCGCCTTAGACCACTCGGCCATGTCAACCACGATGATACGTTGAAATCTTTTTGACTCCACACCACATTTGCCACATTTGATGCATTTGAAGCTTCGCAACTTACCTTTATCTTTGTGATCATCCCATCATAGTTTTGATTCGATGAAACTTCAGCGCTAGATAGTTCCTAAAACCTTTTGGCTAGTGGGAATCACCCGGACCCGACTGGGACAACTCTTTGACTTTTAGATTGGCTTCGAAATTCTTGCGAGAGGAGATAGATTTGGTATTCTTCAAAGATGGAACTAACAGCACATTTTCATCATCCAAGACGTGTCTCCAGATCTTTCCATGGGACCACTACCCTTTTAGGGCAGGCATCGAACCGCAAATTCCCGTGCCGTAAACAACCACACAGGGGCGGGTGTACGGCACTTGACAACGTTGGTTTCGTACACGGCGGTACTTGGTAGTCGGTGGCTGTACACGTCAGCTTACTGCCTACACGTTGTCGCACTGGCAGCCGCTGGATTGACACACACGGTGGTTCGCTGCCGTCGATCTTAGGGAAGCTCGTTGAGGGTTTCCGGGCATTTAAAGGGGCAGCAGCGGTCTCCATCGATCGATCGTAGCATCTCGATCCAAACGAGTGGGATGCGTGTAAGCCTGTGAGGGTTGTGGATCGATCGATCAGTGCGGTCGATCATGGATTCTCTGCTCGGCAAGTCGATTCTCGCGGCATTTCCTCGATCGCGATCGCAGGCGCTGGCGGATGCCGCGGCTCGGCCTTGCGCGGCGAAGGTGAGCAATGGCCAGCAGCCGGCATCGACGTCGTCCAGTGCTACGAATTCTGGAACGCTGCCGCTTCCGCCACGGTCTTCACTCCCCGGCCCGTTGAAATTTCTATGGTTTTCCAAGAATCAGGGTGAAATCTCGCCCAGCGATCCATTCTCGGTTGCCGAATCGCTGGAGACCAGCAATGCGAGCGGCGAGCTGCTGGTGGGATCGGACGCTGCCGACGAAAAAGTGATCGATCCAAACGGTAGGTCTTGGGCTCAGAATATTTGGGGATTGCGGGCTTTGATGGGGAGAAGCTCCATCGCGCAAGAAGAATCTGGAAGCGTGATGGTTGAGGACGACACCGCCATTCCACCGCCATCGTTACCGCCAAGGCAAGGTATTCCAGAATCCGAAAGTGGAAATTTAGAGCAAGAGAGAGCAGGGGCTCAATCGTGTCTGGAATGCGAGGTGGATGGCTGCTCGATTGAAAGCTCTTCGATGCTGGAAGTTCCTCACGTCCAAGTCTCTCACACCAGGGAATCCTTCTCCAAATTTTTGCAACCGGTGTCCTTGCGAGAGGCCAGAGTGATCGCTCGAATGTCACACCTTTGCAACCTTGCGTATAGAGTCGGCGACATCGAGGTACGAAGCTCTCGCTAGATTTTCTTTCTTCTCTTTTGTCTTTTCTATCCCCAACTAACTTGTGCCGTGTGCTCTTTCGCATTTTCCAGCCCAGTAATTTACTTCACACCCACGGCTTGGAATTCATGACTTCGTCTTTGGTCAAGAAAGAGGAAGCGCTGGCCAAAGAGCAAGCTTCTTCAGTTTCTTCCAATGAAAGCGAAGAAAGCGATGGAGGGTCCCCTCGTATTGGGCAGAGGTTTTCCATATCTCCAGCCTCGGCGTATTCAGTGGCGTCGGCTGTAGCATCTTACCTTCACTCGCAGACAACGTCGCTCCTTCGCCATAGAAAAAAAGTTAACGAGGCAGCTGGAGATGCACTTAAAGATCAGAGATTTGGAGCTGTGAATGGGGACGGGCAGGAGAAGGAGGCGGCGGATTATGAGTCGTCAGAGATGGCTACTTTAATCGCCTCCTCGCCTGTGACTGCGGTGGTTGCTGCCAAAGAGGGCACAAAGGATGCAGTGGCCAAAGACTTGCAGTCCCTGCACAACTGCCCGTGTGAGTGGTACTGCTGCGACGACAGGAAGACTTCCACGCTACACTTTGTTATTCAGGTAATCCGCTTTTGATTTGTGCTAACAGGAGTTTTAGCTGGCATGTCTTCAATCTCCAGGGATCCGAATCGCTGGCGTCCTGGCAAGCCAATTTGTTATTCGAGCCGACGCACTTCGAGGTCAGCTAACTCCATTTTCTATGTGTGGAGGGTGGTGTTTATTATTCTTTCGTTTGTGGACAGGATAGTAGCCTTGGTGTCTTCGTTCACAGGGGAATTTACGAAGCCGCGAAGGGACTTTATGAGCAGTTGCTGCCTTGCGTCCTCGAGCATCTACGCTTACATGGGGACCAAGCACGGCTTTGCTTTACAGGGCACTCTTTAGGAGGCAGCCTTGCTACGCTCGTGTTCCTAATGCTCCGGATTCGGGGGGTGGTGCAACGAGAAGCGTTGTTGCCTGTCTTGACTTTCGGCTCGCCATGCATCCTGTGTGGCGGCGATTACCTCCTCGACAAGCTGGGCCTACCAAAAGATCACATTCGCTCAGTCATGCTACACCGCGACATTGTTCCCAGGACTTTTGCGTGTAACTATCCCGATCACGTCGCGGAGATTCTCAAGAGATTAAACGGCAACTTTCGGGATCACCCGTGCCTCAACAACCAGGTAAGAAAACTTTTTTCTTCCTCGACATCTTTCTAGTCACACTCAATACTGAACTTTGCGATGACACAGAAATTACTTTACGCGCCAATGGGCCAGTTTATACTCTTGCAACCCAGCGAGGACGTTGCCCCGCCGCATCCACTGTTACCGCCGGGTCTAGGACTTTACGTGATGAGGCATCCGCGGGAAGGGAACTGTAGCAGCAAGGTAGAGTTTAGAGCAGCGCAGCGGGCCTTCCTCAACTCGCCACACCCGCTGGAGATCTTGAGCGACCCGGGTGCTTACGGCTCCGACGGGGCGATCTGCAGGGACCATGATCCACGGAGCTACATGAAGTGTATCACGGGCGCAGTGCGGCAGGAAGCCAAGAGGAGTAGACGATTGAAGCGGCAGCAGCGGCGGGGACTTTGGTGGCCTCTTATCACGGCGGAGTTGTCATCCATGTTTAGAGACGGTGGTGGTGGTGGTGGTGGTGGACAGGATAGAACTTTTTTAGTTCCAGGAACCACAACAGCAGGAAGAGGGGCAGTGGTTCTTTCCGGATCGTCGGCGCCGGGGCCAAGTGTGGTGGCGGCGGAGAGATTCTACGCGGGTGTTGTTCGTGGGATCCACGAGCACAGGAGGCAGGGTCAGGTGGTTCTTCTATTCTTTTTCTCGGTGAAGCTGGCGCTCATGCAAGGCTTTGCTGCGTTCTTCGCTTGGGTGTAGTCGAGGTCGAGGACTCCGTTCCGGCGAGCTCCAGAGGAAGAACGGAGGAAGTGTCATCTTTTTGGATTGGAAGAAATTCCAATCGCGGGGATAGAACTTCTCTTTTAGGAGAAATCCAATCCCTTGGGGATAGAAACTTTGAGGAGGGCATTTTTTGTACAAACATTGGGGTGTAAATATTACTGTCGGCATCGATTTATTCTATTTATCTCGTTACCTGAAATGGCGAAGAACACGGCACGCAAGTGTATAAATGTTGGGGGGAGTGTCCAACCGAGTAGTTGTTGTCGTGCAGCTTTTGGGATACATTTCTTCGGACGTGAGCATCGCAATGCAATGCGGCAAAGGACACGTGGACATTAAAAAAACAATTTTATTTATTTGTTTTTAGAAAAACCACATGACGAAGAAGACAAGGACCATGGACAAATAGATAATGTTCCCGTACAAAATCTCCTCGTGTTTTTCCCATTTGATCTCTCTTTTGGGGATTTTTAGCTTTAAATTCTAGTGGAATGGGATGGCTCTGTCAACCACCAGCAGTTGCAAAGCTGAGAAGAAAACAATGGAAAAAAAAGCTTCTTTTAGTCCATCAGGATCAGCAAAAGAAAAGAGAGTGATCGATCGATCGAGCGATCAATCGCGCAAGTCGTATAGAGCATGAAAGTAGTAGAGAATAGATTGATTCGTAAGTTACTATACAGTCATGTTATAAAAGTGGAAGCAACGCAGGAGCCGAGGGAGAGAGCTATACAAAAAAAAAATCCACTCACTGCCTTTCTTTACTTCATCTTCTCTCGATCCCGGAGCTAAAAAAGAGAGGGAGGAGAAAAACAAAGGAGAAAACAAAGCTGACGAACATGGAGGCACAAGCCGCGAAGAGAGAGAGAGAGAGAGAGAGATAAGAAAGATGGAAATGGAGGGAGACTCGCGAAACAAAGGATATAATACATTACCACCACCGCCGCGCCGCCACCGTCGCCGCATCGATCACCACCACCATCGCCGCCTCCACAAAGTAAAGCTTGTTCTCGTCTCTTCTTCGTTGGCTCCGTGTCTCACTTCCAAGTGCTCTAAAAACTCTGCTGCTTTTGCTCTCGTCACTGTGATGAACTGAGGAAAACTCCTGCTGCTCTGCCGGTTGATGAAACTCTCACTTCTCTTTTCTTTTCTTATGTCTGTCGGTCGAAGAAATCCTCCCCTCTCTGCCGTGCGACCGGGAGGAACTTTTCCCTTTCTTTTCTCCTTGTTTGCTCGTCTTGAATCACGGACTCCTGGAGGCCAAAGTTAGGTGCTCGACGCTTGTCTGCAGCGCAAGCCTCTCCGACACATCCGCCAATGATTTGAGGTTGCACTTGATCACTGTCTCCACGAAGAAACATGTGTCCTCCTTACTGTTCCCTTCGGGAGTGTCCACAACGTACGACTCGATCGCCAATGTCCCGGGCCTACCGTTGATCATCTCGGAGTGGAGCGTGATTATAGACCAGTAATTCTGAAAGAAAAGATCCACTGCTGTGAGATGATGATGAAAGATAGCATTCACGAGCTGTAGAAAAAGGAAAATCCAGCCGACACTGTGCGAGTGAAGCGAGGGAGATAACGAAGCGATAAGAAAAATAGTTTAAGAGAAAAAGAAAACAAGAGGAAACTTCGAGAAACTTTGGATGAGATGGGATAGATGGGAAGACCAATTCGAAAAGAAAAGCGAGAGCGAGAGAAAGAAGAAAAGTGTACCTTGAGTCGATGATCTCCTCCAAGGATCCGGTAACTAAAGATGTGCTCCTCCTCGTCCAGGATCTCCAGCCTCTCGGTGCTGCTCGTGGCTGGAAGCCCCGTTACCACATTCACGTTTCGGATGCTCCCGACTTTGCCATCGCCATTCACAGTGCAGCTCTGGATGAATCTCTTGTAGCCTTGCGGTTGGTCAAATCTCCGGACGAGCGACCACACCTGCGCAAGAACAAAAGAGAGAAAAATCTCAGCTAGAGAGTAAGATCAAGCGCTCTTGGTTGTGAGAAATCGAGAGAGATAGGTGTTTGGGAGGTGACAAGAAGTCGAGAGATCGCAAAGAATGGATGCTTGGATGCTTGGTTGTGAGTAATCGAGAGAGCTACACCCTTTGGAAGAAAGAGGAGTTTGTTAGATCACTAGAATGCAAGAAAGCAAGCAATGTACTACACAGATTTCACGAATCTCGCACCAAATTCCTAGAACAGCACGATCTCCTAGCAAATTCCTAGCGAGGAGAGTGAGTGGGCTTACCAGCTGCACGGGCGCATTGATGCGTTTGATGAGGATGGATCCACACTGATACTCTTGCATCTCGTGCTTGTGGTAGCGCCATATGTGCTCCTCCTCCCTAGACAATGCGTTGCTGCTCATCTCATCGATCGATCGATCCCTTCCCCTGCTAGAGCGGCTAGAGCTCTCACTCGCTCGTTCGATTAGAACCCTAGAAAACCAAAAGGGAAGAAAAAAACGAGAGAGAGAGAGAGAGAGAGAGGGTAAAAAAAAACAGAAGAGCAATTTTCGTGGATAATAAAAACTTTCCAGGTAACACCTGTATCAGATGTTACCGCTCCCACGAAACGACCTATACGGTCCCACGCGCATCAAAGAGTAGAAAGTCGCCTTCCCCAGCCAGGGGGAATATTCCCCACCTCGCGGAAAAGAATAATTTCGTGCTTGGCTTTTCAGGCCCATCAAGAGCTTCACATGCTTCCCTTGTGCACTGCCTTTCACGCTTCTTTCCTTGGAAGCTACCTCCTTTAGAAATAAACTTAACTTCTTCTTCATCCATTTGCTTCTTCCATTTTGGAGATCTCGATCGATTCAATAGCTTCATCGATTCTATGGTCGCTGAGAGCTTGGTCGATTCAAAGATCACGGGGCAAGGAGAAACTCTTCGCATAAGAAACCAAAGTTAAAAGTTTCCAGTCAAAAAACCAAGCTGAAGCGTTCTTTCAAACTTGACACAGTAGCTCGCGAGCGATTGTCTCGGTCAAAACCTCGAGTCTGGGATTAATAAACAAAAGCAAAGCTTTCTCTACACAAGCTGGAGCTTACCTTGCAGCTAAGTATGACTTTGAGGACGATGAAAGACGACGAACGATCCATTCTTCGAGGCTGTCCACGCATGAGATCGCTTGGGGCCAACCAGATCCTTCCGCAGGCCGCTTTCAGCCACCCCCCTCATCTATGTGAATTCGTCAATTCCTTTTTTCCTTTGTGTCGTTATCCCTGGAAGAGTTTGGTAAGTGAAGTATGCGTTCCTTCGAAGGGGGAACAATAAAAGGTATGAAAGGGAAGGAGCTTACCAGCTTTTATTTGTTTCTTTTCTTGCGAACACTTAGACCCTGGAGCTCGCAAACCTCTTCTCGAAAAGCCTGCGCAGTAAATAGACTTGGAGCAGGCTTGCAGAGATCAAGGCCGCGGACTCCACCACGGCTTTATAAACCACTCGCTTGCTCATTGCGTTGTTCACTGCAAGCACCATAAAACCGGAGCCGAGTCCAAACACGAGCCAGTCAGTCAGTCCCCTTGGACGGGAAACAGAGAACAAAAACGAATTTAAGAGCCAAGCGACAATGCACTTACAGACGGATTGACGCTCAGTCTGAGCTTGCAGCCAGTGCTGCTCGAAAGAAACACTGTAGAGAGCCTCCTCAAGTCTCGCGATCTGTCCCATCAGTGGGTCAATGTGGTCTGCAAAGCAACGAGCGTGACCAAAAGTTCATGAAAAAAAAAAAGAGAGAATTTTGTTCTTACCATCCTTTGCATGATCGTCCGGCGGGGGAAAGTGGCCAACGTAAACGTCGAAAGCAATGGTTTCGTGAACTGGAGAGAGGTTGTGGAAGCAAAACTTGTAGAGGCCTTTGCTATGTGCCACAAACTGGCCCTTTTCCTCGGGCTTGTTGCGAACATCATAGGCTTGAATGCCTCCAGGCCCCTCGACCTGGCCAAAGAACACAAAAAAGAACCATAAGACTTTGCTGTGATCCATGAAAAAAAAATCCAAGCACTGCTTCTTCTAAGCTAGAGATTTCCTTCCTGTGCTAGACGATTACCACTAGATCCACGCCGGCTTGCTCGAATGCCCAGGTACTGTCCGATTTGACCACCACGTACGAGACATGGACCAAATCGCCGTCATACTCCACCGGATGAGCGAAGCACTCCTTCCTGTCGATCACGAATCGCAGCGCCTGTGCGGAGGTCGCCGAGAGGAGAAGAATTGAGAGAGCCAGCGGCAGCAGCGGCAGCGCCATCGTGAATCGCGCCATGATCTCTCCTATAAACCCTAAATAGGGTTCTAATGGGCCAAACGCGCTTCTTTTCTTTAGTTTTTTCTCTTCGCCTCGATCCAGGGATCCGGCTCCTGGCCAAATCCGCTGCTCGGATCTTCCCAATTCTCGCGCGAATCACCGTCGGCCCTGCGGCTGCCGTGCTGCGCGATGTATTCCTTCATCCAATCCTGCCTCTTCTTCTCGTGCTCTTCGATGCCGAAGATTATGTCGAGCATCGTCCCGGTGGTGCCGTAGATGAGCAGTGGCGCCAGCGATTTGCGTTTCATTCCCACTGGAATCGCGGCAAGCGCCCCCACAACCGAGAAGAGCCACCAGCTGCGAGGTAGTAGCAGAGATTTTCAGCAAATGTGGCTTCAAATCGATCGATCTCTACCTGCGAAATGGAACCTCCTTGTCAAGATCGATCTCCGGAGGGAGCTGATCCAGAAGCTCCTCGATCTCCCTCTGCTTTTGGCGGCTCCTCTCGGTGCCCAACACGCTCCCCATTGCTCCCTAAAACCCTAGCAATCCCCCCAAGGATTTTTGAAAGCTTCTAAGATGAACGGAGGAGATTAATATTTCACGTACACAAGCCAATGTACACGTTCCCTCTCTCGTGTTCTTCTCATGGTACTCGAGCCATACTCGAGCCACCATTGCGAGCGAGGAAACTGTCGATCGATCCATCGAATGGAGCGATCAAGCCGATTGTGGAACCAGCTGCTCGGCGATGGTTTCATCGCTGAATGCTTCGTTTGCTTCCGGCGTGTCTTCCTCGCTGGGCGGAACGAGCTGCCAGAACTTTGGAAGAAATGCGTCCCAGTTTTGGAGAATATGGATTGCTCTGCTGCTCCCAGTCTTGTCCTGCGTAGCGCGACGAAAACAATGAGAAAAACCATTCCAGTACCTTGTAAAACAAGAGTAAAGAGTGTTCTCTCTTCTTACCACATGAGCTTGGATCAGTCGACGAAGCTGGACTTGTCCCGCGGGAGCGGTCACTCTTTGCATCCTTACAATCTCTTTGTTCACCTGTTAAGTTTGAAAGAGAACTTAGAACGGCGAATCCAGAAAGTTCTTCACTCGTGTACCTTTGGGGTGAGCGTGTCATCTTCGTCCAGGAAATATGCCAAGCCACCGGTCATACCAGCACCGACGTTTCGGCCAACTCTGCCCGACGAAACGTTAAAACACGAAAGAGAAAAGAAAAGTTTGTTTTTCTTACTTTCCGAGAGAGACTACGCAGCCTCCAGTCATGTACTCGCAGCAGTGATCCCCGGCACCTTCCACAACAGCCTCCGCGCGGCTGTTTCGAACCGCAAATCGTTCGCCAGCCTTCCCGCGTGCATAGAACTGGCCTCCAGTAGCTCCATAGAGGCATGTATTGCCAATGATTGTGGAGTCCTCAGGCACGAAGCCGGTCTTCTCGGGTGGAGTAATAACTAGCTCCCCGCCAGCCATTCCCTGAAACAAAACATTTTCTTTCTTCTTTTGAATGATAGAAGAGAAAAGTCAGTAAGTCACCTTGCCAACGTAGTCATTAGATTCTCCAATAAGCCGGATGTTCATCCCCGGAGTCAAGAAACACCCAAAGGATTGGCCTGCGCTGCCAATAAATCTACGCAGAAAACGCATGTGTGAGAGATAATTCGAAAGCACGCATACATGCGCACTTACGTTATGTTCAACTGTCCAGCGAAACCAGTGTCGCCGTAAGCTTTGGCGATGGAGCCTGCAATTCGTCCACAGACTGCACGATCGACATTATAGATCTTGAATGTCTTGGATATCGTCTTCTCGTCAGCGATTGCCTCCGAGATCTGAAGCATGCAAGCGTTATATACAGTGTAAAGATGATAACAAATGATGATAACAGATACTACCTCAGGATCAGCCAACACCACATCGTCAAGTACAGGTCCGTTGGTATGAACATTTTGACGCCTTATTTGGGTGCTTGAAAGCTTTGGCAACCCAGCGTTCTGTAATGCACGAACTTACAGCGAGCGAAAGGGTACAAAATAGAAAGAATACCGATAGCAAGTAACTCAAGTCGAGTAGTCGCGTTTTTACGAGGGGAACATGTCTTGGTTGCAAAAGCTCCGTTCTTCCAATGACGTCGTCGAGCTTTTCATAGCCAAGATGAGCAAGCAGGCCCCGCACCTATTTATAAAAAATGATGAGAGTATGGACCAAATACAATCCATTACCAAAGAAAACTCCTACCTCTTCAGCAACGTACAAGAAGAAATTACAAAGATCATTTGGTACTCCGGGAAATCGAGCACGCAACTCTTCCCTCTACGCATTGTTTAGAAAAGCTTCATCAAAAGAAAATAATCACGTCCTGAAGAAAGTTACCTGACTAGCAACACCAACTGGGCAATTGTTGGTATGACAGATACGAGCCATGATGCATCCCGTTGCTATCATCGCTACCGATCCAAATCCATATTCATCAGCTCCCATAGCAGCAGCCATCAAAACATCCATGCCGCTTTTAAATCCACCATCGACACGAAGAACAACTCGTTCCCGAAGCCCATTCAACAAGAGAGCCTGACGGAGAAAGAACAAGAAATAAAGAGCTTAAATTCAAGAAAGTTTGAAAAGTTTGTTCGAACTGCACCTGTTGTGTCTCTGTCAACCCGAGTTCCCAAGGGCCCCCGGCATGCTTTATTGAGCTGATTGGACTGGCCCCAGTTCCACCGTCGTGTCCAGATATCTAAAGACAAAACGTAAGTTGGCAACAAAGGTTGAAACAAATTGAAACGCACCTGTATAATGTCTGCATTAGCCTTGGCAACACCGCTTGCTACAGTGCCAATACCCGCCTCTGCAACAAGCTTCACAGATACTTTGGCACGGGGATTCACCTGTCAACACAATGCATGAGAAGCGGAACGACAAATGTCGAACACGTACCTGATGAAGGTCAAAAATTAGCTGTGCTAGATCCTCGATTGAGTAGATATCGTGATGGGGAGGAGGAGAAATAAGTGGCACACCAGGTTTGGAGTTTCGCAGGACAGCAATGTAAGTACTAACTTTCTTTCCAGGCAATTGGCCACCTTCCCCGGGCTTAGCACCTTGTGCAATCTTAATTTCGAGCTGGTCCGCATTCGCCAAAAACGTTGGCGTGACACCAAAGCGTCCAGACGCAACCTTAACACCCGAATACCAGTTTAAATGAGATCTCTGAAAACGACTGCGCACCTGTTTGATCACACTTGTCGCGGTATCCCCATTTTGCAATCCTCTAAGATGTGGTAATGTCGGCGAATAACCATCCACTACGTCCGTCAAATGCCTCCAGCGTACAGGATCCTGAAACGACAATTGGTATTCCACCATAAAAGAACGAAAATATACCTCGCCTCCTTCGCCCGAATTTGATTTGCCACCTAGCCTGTTCATTGCAATTGCAATCACCTCGTGTGTTTCCCTCGAAATAGCTCCTAGGGACATGCCTCCAGTACAGAAGCGTTCCACGATACTGGTGGCAGGTTCCACTCTTGACAGTGCAATGGGTTCTCTGTCGCTTTTTAAAGTAAGGAGATCCCGAAGAACCTGTAAATCAAGTTGGGACGCTCAAGAAAATGATTCTGAACAGAAACACCAGACTACTCACATTTACAGGGCGGTCACTCAGGTGGTTTTGATATACAGCATACGCGCTCTCATTCTTCTCACGGACTGCTTTGTGAAGAAGCTTCGACATCTCTGGGTTATTTCCGTGATATTCGGCTGGAACAAAAGAATGTTAGAACAAACAATAATTTCATATTCAAACATTACCCCCATTTCTAAACTGAATAAATCCATAGTTTTCGAGTTTTTTGGCTCCTTCGTCCGACAAGCCTTTGGCCCAAAATGATACAGATTCACGAGCGAGCTAAATTGCGTAAAGCATCCTTTTAGTTAAGTAGGGAAAAATAAAGCAAACAACGAGCCAATCAAATACCTCATCTAAAGTCACTCCTCCTATACGTGAGACGCTTCCCCTAAACGCGGTATCTACAACTTCTTTTCCAAGGCCATAAATTTCAAAAATTTGTGCTCCACAGTAGCTGCAAGAACGATTAAGCGTTAATACGAAAATATCTTGTGGAAGTCTTAACGAACAAACCTTGATAGAAGAGAAATTCCCATCTTCGAAAGAATTTTTAACAGGCCAGCTCTAACCGCCTGGTACTACAATGTTAGTATACATGTGTTAACAAGACAAAGATCTTCACCTTGCGAAAATTCTGCTGCGCCTGTTCTATTGTCACGGTGGGTATTTTACCATTTTTCATCAGCCCAACAGTTCTGTTGCTCAGACGCCATTGCCTACACGTTTCTAAGGCCAAATAAGGACAAATTGCACTGCAACAGGTTTAACAAGTTTAGAGTGATAAAAGAAGACAAAAGCAGAATGCGCAACATTACCTGGCACCATAGCCAACAAGGCATGCAAAATGGTGTGTACTGAAACATTGAGCAGTATCAGCAATAAGAGATGCTGAAGTGCGAAGTCCGTTCTGAATAAGGTGGTGGTGTACTGCTCCTACCGCAAGCAGCATCGGTATGGCAGGCTTAGTGGCTACCTGCACTTCAAACGAGCGTTTAATACCTAACACTTTAGCCACTATGGAGACAAGCATACCAGGTCATTTGCTCTGTCGCTCAAAATCAAAAGCTGTGATCCTCCACGTACAGCCTCATCAGCAACTTCACACAGCTTGTCCAGTGCAGAAGAAAGTGATCCTTCGAGTCCATTACTAATGTCAAAGAACGTTGGAATTGTCGAAGCCTTCAAAACTGGATCCGTCTTCAAAGTTTCGAGCTCTCCTTCGTTCAATACCGGGCTCAGTAACTTCAGCTGCACATGCAAGACAATAGCCGGATGATTAAACTGCAACTATAACCCGCACCTGAGCAGCATTCTCAGCTTTTGGTTCCAGAATGTTTTCTCGCTTCCCAATATTGACGTCAAGAGACATCACAAGTCCCTCCCGTAAAGGATCAATAGCAGGATTTGTTACCTGCCAAAAATTAATCTTTATGTCCATCCAAAGCCAATAGCTCTAGTTACCTGAGCGAATCTTTGCTTGAAATAGTCATACAGCATATGACCTCTCTGAGACAGAACAGCCAGAGGGATATCGTCCCCCATACAAAACGTCGGCTCTTTGCCTTGCGATGCCATGTTTTCTATAACCATTTGGACATCCTCAGATGAATACCCAAATGCCCTGAAATTTAAAGACATGAGCACATGTAAACCAGCATAAAACAATAAACGGCTTACTGTTGTCTCTGAAGGAGCTTATCAGTGTCCATAAACGGTTCAGCTGAAAATTTACAAACGGGAAGACTACGGCTTTTCTCATCCAGCCATTGGCGATAAGGATGTGAAAGAGCGACCCTCTTTTTCACCTCCGTATTTTCGGATACCTGTAGTAGCTTCATCACGTTATTACAAATGCAAAGCATGTTCTTCTTCTTGCCTTTCCAGAGTTCAAGTCTATGGCTATCATCATCCCAGGGCCTAAACGACCTTTAGAGATGATATCAGAATCCGGAATCGGGAGAACGCCCACCTATGTAAGGACATGGTTGTAGTTCTCGTCAAGTATAGCTAAAGGTAACGTGCTTCCATACCTCAGAAGCGACATACAGCATTCCATCCTTCGTTTCCCAATATCGAGCAGGACGGAGCCCGTTTCGATCAAGGCAAGCACCAACCGTCCTCCCATCACTTCAAATACATACGTTAAGGAACGTCTTCCTTTGAAAAAAATTAGCTTGTACCTGAAAAGGAGCAATGCAGGTCCGTCCCATGCTTCCATCTGGCCTGTGTAATACTCGTAAAAGTCAATAACCTGGTACAGACCGGAGAAATAAGTAACAAATCAGCTGCTGTTGGCATAACAAACCTCCGGATACTTGATGGACAGTGTAGGGTGATTTTTGTAAGCCTCTGGAACGAGCATCATCAGAGTTGCTTCCGGGGTTCGTCCGCTCCTCATTAAAAGCTGAGATAGATTACTTTTAGAGGCTGTTCAGTTCGAAATAAATAGCATACTTACTTCAGCAGCCATGTCAAGGTTGGCCGAATCAGAAGCCCTGGGATTTCCAAAAGGTCGAAGTTCCTCCTCTCTCCCCCGCCAGACGGCACATTTTAGAGAGGCCTCTCTTGAACGCATCCAGTTAAGATTGCCCTTCGCAGCTATCACTGTAAGATGAAGATTCACGACGCTCAGAAAGCGCTGCTTACCTGAAGTGTGTTGATCTCTCCGTTATGTCCCAAGAATCTCATCGGTTGAGCTAGTGGCCATTTCGGGTTGGTGTTTGTGCTGTACCGTCTGTGATAAATCGCAAAAGTTGATGTAAAGCTCTTCTCGCGGAGGTCCAAGTAAAACTGGCCAAGGACTTCCGACCGCAACATTCCCTTGTAAACGATGGTCTGAGCAGACAGGGAACAAAAGTAGCACTCGTCCCCCCATGCTTCTCCTTCGATTTCCCGTTCGACCAGCTTTCTCGATATATACAGCTCCCTTTCAACATCCTCCACCGTACTCTCGCCACTGACCTTGACAAACACCTGTTCAATTGTTGGAAGGGCCATTTTCGCGTAGTATCCGACGACTGAAACGTCAACTGGAACTTTTCGCCATCCCAGAATCTCGAGGCCTTCACGATTGAAGACTTTGCAGATAGCTAGAAACGAAACCCGAAAAAAAAATACCGAGAGAAAGTCAACTATAAGATGTCGCTCAAATCCTATGAAATTCACTCACCTTCTTTGGCAGCGATGGCCGACGCTTCGTCTCGTGGAAGAAAAACCATTCCCACTCCAGAGTTGGACTGATCGGGCAAAGGGAATCCTTGCTCCTGAAACCAGCTGTTAAGCATGTCCCAAGGAATTCTCGTCATTAAACCGGCACCATCTCCAGAATCGCTATCGGCACCACAGCCGCCGCGATGCTCCATGCAGCCAAGGGCTGTCAGTGCATCCTCGATAACTTTGTGAGAGGACTCTTGCTTGGTGCTGGCTATAAACCCCACGCCACACGCATCGCGTTCCGCTAGGATGTCTTCTAGATCGGCCACCTAGAATTTCATCCATGAAAGTTTTGCTAGAAGAGAAAATTCGCGTACCTGGAAGCGTGATGGCGAAGAATCCCTGCTTTTGAGAGACTGTGCGCGAGTGGAGCCATCGGGAAGAGCCTGCGCCCATGCCCGATATCGATTGTCGCAGGGATTATGGAGAAATCGTCGTTGCAATCCACCGAATGCTGAAAACCTGGTCCTGGCGGCGATAGCAATCGAGCTCGAGCGCCCGGCGGCAGCTCCACGAGAATCTTGGAACCTGGAAACGTAGAGAGTAGGGCTATTTGCCAGATACACAGCCATAGCGCGATTGAGCTGGAATCGATCCTGGTGATGAGAGAAGACGCCGCCTCCTAATCTAGCATTAGCCCAGCTCCATCCACCGATCGACCGAAAGGAGCCCCCTTAGGTAAGGGGAGAGAAAGCACACAAACAATATCGTCCTTCTGACAAGGAATGAAAAAAATTATAGGAATGCGCTACATGGTTGGAAATCATGCCACGTGGCAACACGTAACCTAAACTCTATAAGTTCTAATATAAAAAATATAACTAAAAGTTAAGCATAGAATATTCTTACATAGCTCACACATATGGTTAAGTTATAAGGCAATAAAAAAGTTCTTAGATGAAGTAATGAAGGTTTCACACCACACTATAGTGAATAACAATCTTTTTGGCCATTGGCATTTTGATTGTTCTAAAAACAGTTTTCATGATTTATTTAATTATTAGTTTTAATCTATAAGAGGTATAAGTTTATATTATTATAGCATTAAGGTTAATGTCTCTATCAAAGAGTAATACAATCTTAAAATAATAAAACTCTTAAAAAATATTTAATATTATTGCATTTATTTTATTTTGGAACATGTTTGTTTGATGGTATTATAAACAGCAATATATCCATTATCCTCAACACATGCCATTTATTGATCCAGTAAATATTATATGACCATATCACATTAAAATGTTTATCATACATTACAAGATTTTCATCATTTTGGATCCTTAAAAAACACATATCTTCTAAATTATCAGTATTAGTAGTCCAAACAACAGTTTTACCACTATATAGAACTAAATTACAATCTAATTGCATATGCAAAGAATAATTTCTATTAGGAGATTGAAAAAATTCACCACTATATAGATTTGAAAATCTTGAACAATCTTTTAAACTTCTAATGCATGTGTACTTCCAAATGCAATCAACTTTGGTTTGAATTTCATCAATTATAAATCTGTTTATTGACTGCTTTAATATTAATATCAATCTTTTCATTAGTGTTTTCAACTGTATATTAAATGCTATACCTGCCACAAATTTTTTTAAAAAAATCACGTTGTATAATCTAACTGTGAGGGCCAAGTGTACGGCTACGATGCCGTATACTAATATTAGCGTAGTGGATTTTGGTAGCCGTCAGATTGGTTTCAATCCAGACCACTCGCTCCTGTATATAAACTAGGGTTTTTGGGTTAATTGATATGCACACATTTCTGTATTCCCTTTCCATATTCCATGCACACACATTGGTGGAGATGAGGGGCACCTTTGATTGTCCCTGGGGAGTGCTTGGATTTGGGATTTTGGTTTAGATCTAGCTTTTTGCATTGTCTAGATCTACCATTTCTTTCCAGCTTTTTGTCATTTCTCTTCTTTTGCTCTTTCTTTCTCATTCATTTTCATGGCCGATCCGCAATCTCCTCCTTTGACTCTAGAGCAGCAGTTGGTTCAATTGCTTGATGCTATGCGCCTGCAATTGAACAACCAAACTCAGTTGATGGCGGCGTTCACGGCACATGGTACAACTCCTCTTGCTTTTGGTGCCAATCCTCGCGTTCGGCCGGAGTTCTTTCTTGGGAATCCTGGGGATGATGTGTACTATTGGTTCGATCACTTCACGGTGATTGCCACATATCATTCTTGGGATGATGCTCGACGTTTGCGTGAGTTCCCCACATGTCTTCAAGGGACGGCATTGCAGTGGTACAATGGATTGAGCGCAGCTACTCGTGGCGATTGGAGTGTTCTTCCGGACGTCTTCAAACGCGCCTTTGGACACGCCGACGATTGTGATGATGCCTTCCAACAATTGCATCGTCTTCGCCAAGGGCCATCTGAGTCGGTGATGCAATTTGGCGTTCGTTTCCGAAGTCTTTTGCTTCGTGCGGAGCCAAATATGTCGGAGCGGATCAAGCTAGGAATGCTGTGGCCAGCACTTCGTCAAGATCTTGTCGGACTTGTGCATGCACTTGCTCCTGCCACTCTTGACGATGCTCTTCGCTTGGCACAACGTTATGAGACGTCGCCTCTTCCACTTCTTGCTACACGTCCTTCAGCTCCACTTCCTATGAGTGATGGTCCTGTTCCCATGGAGGTTGATGCTACTGCTACTTGAGTCCAAGGACAAGGGCGAGGACGTGGTCGTGGCCGTGACATTCGTTGCTAGGCGTGTGATGAAGTTGGTCATACTTATCGGCGTTGTCGGCGCTTTCCGGATTGGCGACCTCCATTTCCTGGGTGGAGACCTTGGCGTCAGCAACGTCCCGTTGGTGCTGCTGCAGTGGAAGGTTTGGATACCGAGGTGCATTCGGGAAACGAGGAGTCGCGCGAGTAATGGAGGGACCTTGCGCGAATAAGTTAGTGACCCCTCCATCTTTCTTTCGGGAGTATCATCAAGGGGTTCACTCGGCACCGGTTCATCCAGTGTTTACTTTCCAAGCTCGTTTTTATAACAAGAGGTCTCCTATTCTTCTCTCCGTGTTGGTTGATACAGGTTCGAGTTTATCTTCTATTGCTCGACCTGTTGCCACACGTTGTCGTCTACACTTGCGTCGTGCGGCGGATCCAGTTTTCATTCTTTATGGCAACGGCCGTACACATGCATGTGCACGAGATGAGGCGGACCTGGTTGTGCGTGTGGGCGATCTCGAGCTTGAGTTGCAGTCGTTGCGGGTGGTGCCGAGTCAAGCTTTTGACCTCATTTTTAGTATGGATTGGTTGCAGCACAATCATGCCAAGTGTGACTTTGAGGCTTTTCCCCCTTGTCTCATACTTCCTTATGTTTCATCCATTCCTCTCACTTCCGTACCTCTTCGTCCCTCTACTTCTACCTCTGCTTCCATTACTTTTGTTCCCCAATTATTTCCTCTTGTGTTTCCATCTTGTTCTGCTCTTCCCTTTTCCGATCCCTCCGATGATCTTTGTGTTGCAGCTGTTGACCAGCTCATGAAGGAGTATTCTGATCTCTTTGAATTTGACCTATCGTCTGGGGCCAAGATTGCCACACGTCATCCCATTCCAACCGGGGATGCTCGTCCAATCAAGGTTCCTGTTCGTTGTCGGTCACCCAAGGAGATCAAGATTTTACGTGCAAACGTCAAGGAGATGTTGGAGAAGGGTGTTATTCGGAAGTCGCGGAGTCCTTGGGCATGTGAACCTCATCTTGTGACGAAGCCTGATGGGAGTATTCGTTTCTGCATCGACTATCGTCCGTTAAATGAAGTGACGATCCCGGACGTGTACCCTCTTCCTCACACTGCTGATCTCTTGGATCGTCTGGGGCGAAGTCGTTGGTTCACCAAGCTAGATCTTGCTTCTGGGTATTGGCAAGTACCGATGGCTGAAGACGATATTCCTAAGACTGCTTTTCGTACACCATTTGGTTTGTACGAGTTTTTGGTGATGCCATTTGGTTTGAACAATGCTCCAGCAACTTTTCAGCAAATGATGGACGAGGTTCTTTGCGATATGCCGGAGGTGACGGCTGACTTCATTGATGATGTCTTGATCCAGTCGGAGGGGACGTGGGAGGAGCATGTTTGTGATGTTTGTAAAGTGTTGGATCGGCTACGCGACGTTGGTTTAAAGCTAAAGCGGTCGAAGTGCGTGTTTGGGTCCAAGGACACAACTTATCTTGGGTACCGTATTTCTCGTGAGGGTTTGCAAGTTGATCCTGACAAACTTGTGGCTGTTCTAAAGTTCCCTACTCCGAAGTGTGTGAATGATGTGCAGCGCTTTTTGGGTAAGGTGCAGTATCTCGGTCGTTTTGTGGATCATCTTTCCGATCGCACTTTACCATTGCGAGCATTGCTGAAGTCATCAACGTCATCTTTCATCTGGTCTCCCGATTGTGAGCGGGCGTTCGTGAATCTCAAAGAGCTATTGACGACTCCTCCGGTTTTGGCATATCTTGACTACACTCGACCTTTTATTTTGCGCGTGGATGCTTCTGACATTGGTCTTGGAGGTGTGTTGATGCAAGAGAGCTCGAGTGTGCCTGGTCAGCGCCATCCCATTGCATACATAAGCCGTACATTACAACCAGCGGAGATGAACTACTCCACGACGGAGAAGGAGTGTTTAGCAGCAGTCTGGGGTTTCGAGAAACTTCATGCCTATCTACATGGTTCTCGGACGTTACTTGAAGGTGACCATGCTGCTGTTACTTCATTATTGAAGCGGAAGAACCTGGTTGGTCGTACGGCTCGATGGGCTTTGAAGCTTCAGATATATGATTTTAATGTTGTTCATCGCCCAGGGAGTTCTATGGCTGATGCTGATGCCCTTTCTCAAGCTCCTCTTCCTTCTCCACTCACTTCTCATGTTTCTGACGAACCTGTTGTTCCAGCATCTGTGGATTTTCTAGATGAGGATTCTGTGCCGTCGGCGGTTGCTGTCCTTGACGTTCAGTGTCCACAGGGCGTAGAGCAAGATCTACCTTCTCTGGATGAGGTTCGCGAGGCTCAAAAGATTGAGCCGTGGATTCGAAGGCTTCGAGATGGGTTTGAGAATCCTGCATCACTTGCTGATGACTTGCCTTTTCGGCATTTACATTCTCAATATCGCCTTGAAGATGGCCTTCTTTATTTTGTGGGGACGGATCCTGATGCTCATTTACGGCTGGTGGTGCCTTCGGTGTTTATTCCGCGGTTTCTCCATGCCTACCATGATTCTCCTATTCTAGGTGGGCATATGGGACACCGTCGTGTCACCGAGAAGTTGCGCAGATCTTTCTATTGGCCAGAGATGCGACGTGATATTATCCGGTATGTGCGTAGCTGCGTTTGGTGCCAAGCTCGTAATACTCCCCCTTGTGCTGCGGAAGGACGGTTGGAGTCAATTGCAGTTTCTCGTCCGTTTGAGTTGGTGGCGTTTGATCTTATGGGACCTTTTCCGCGATCGACTGCTGGCAATGAGTATGTTATTATTGCTTCTGAGTACTTGACTCGTTGGGTGGAAGTTGGTGCTCTTGCTAGTGCCTCTACAACTGCTGTTGGATACTTCCTCCTCAATCGAGTGGTGTTCCAGCATTCTTGTCCAGAACGGATTCTTTCGGATAATGGTCCTGCATTTATGGCTGAGGTATTTCATGTTTTGACATCTCGGTTGGGGATACGCCACACTTTTACGAGTGCTTATCATCCACAATCAGACGGTCTGGTGGAACGACTCGTTCGGACATTCAAAGGGATGATTGCGAAGTATGTGAACTTTCAACATTCGGATTGGGATGGTTATTTGCCGTCTCTTCGGTATGCTTATGTCACAGGGGTGCAGAGTTCTGTTGGTGCTTCACCATATAAACTTCTATATGGTCATGATCCAATATTACTAACAGAGCTAGGTTTACCTTCGCGATTGCCACGAGCTCCTGATGCTAGGTCATGGGATCAATATTTGACAAGCATTCTTCCACTTGTCCGAGCAGAGTCTGCTGAACACTTAGGCCGCGTACAAGTGGGACAACAACAGCACTACAATTCCCATCATCGTCCACCAGCGGAGTACAAAGTGGATGATTTGGTGTTAGTCCGTTTTCCCCATCTTACGGTACGTGGTTTATCTAAGGGGCTCCTTGCGCAGTGGAAAGGACCGTATCAGGTGTTGCGGCAAGTTGGACCACAAGTTTATGAGGTTCGGCATGACGTTCAGCAGGCCGATCCTCCGGAGATTGTGCATGTGCAGCGGTTAAAACGCTTCATACAGAGGGATCAGGAGCAGTTAATACCGTCTACAGATCCACCGATGCCTCCTCCTGACGTTCCTCCAGATCCCGGCCCATCTACAAGAGAACCTTGATGGCCTTCCATTATTCCGAGAGGAGGGGATGATGTGAGGGCCAAGTGTACGGCTACGATGCCGTATACTAATATTAGCGTAGTGGATTTTGGTAGCCGTCGGATTGGTTTCAATCCGGACCACTCGCTCCTGTATATAAACTAGGGTTTTTGGGTTAATTGATATGCACATTTCTGTATTCCCTTTCTATATTCCATGCACTCACATAACAAAAAAAAAAGCACAAACAGATCACATTTTGTAATCACAAATTAAATGTTTTGTTTTGATTTAACATTTCAAAATCATTGTATAATCTCCCGTAACATCCTAAATAGTATTAATCTTATAGATCTACCAGGATATATGACACCAAAGCTGGGAAGAACGAAGAAACAGATTTACGTCCCAAGGCCGGGGAGAGATCAGCCATTAACTTCGTCCCCGGAGTGAGGGTGATGCGGTCTTATGCCTGCATAAGATTTCCCGTTTAGCTTTTGGTGGTTTGACCACAAACACACGAGCTTACCTCCGGGCAGGCGCAGACAGGATCACAGAGTTTTTCACGTCTTCCTCACTGCAAATCTCCACTTATAAAAATAGTGAAGAAAGCAGATTGGACAGTTCCTGTGCCGCTCTGTGAACCTTCGACCTCTTCTTAAAATAAGTACTCACCTCTTGCAAGATGTTCGTATGTTTTTCCTATGGCTCGATGTTGAAGCTGGGTATGAATGCGCAGCCAAGTGCAGTGTCCGTGTCCGCACTCGCATAGCAAGTTGACGAGTGCCAAGTTGAGTCCTCGAGGTTGTACGCATATGGAGCATACGCGTACAGAGTCTCGTAGCAATCCGAGAAAACTATTGTGCTCCCAACAAGCAGTGCCTGGATATGGAAGTGTTCTCTCGACGGCTTCTTGCCATACAGCTCTTTGTACCGTCTGCTTGACAAAACCTTCCACTCTCCTGCCACAGTGTCCAGCTCCCAGACCACCACGCTGCTAAACGAGTGCGTCACCATGAAACTCCTGTCTTTCCACCTCAAGACTCCACATAAGGAAGTGGCCTCACGGCCATACTCCTGGTAGACGTAACCATTGTGGGGAACTGGATCACGATCATCAACGAAGTGCTTATGGCAAGACCAGGCCATGGAATCTGGATCGTAGGCCATGAGAAAGTATGGCTGGTACTCGAGGCCCATGGTATGCTTGTTCGGTATAAAACGCGCGTTTCATCAGGCTTTGTCGCTGAGGCCCTCATCAGCGAAACCACACAGCTTGTCCAGTGATGTCAAAAGACGTAGAAATTGCCGAAGCGGATCCGTTTCGCGTTCAATACCAGCCTCAGTAACTTCAGCTGCAATTAAACTGCAAATATAACCCGCACCTGAGCAGCATTGTTTTCTATAACTATTCGAGCATCCTTGGATGAACGCCCTGAAATCTAGAGACACGAGCGAGCACACGTAAAACCAGCATCAAAAAGTAAACGGCTTACTGTTGTCCCTGAAGGGGCTTGTCGGCATCCGTAAACCGTTCAGCTGAAACTTTACAAACAGAATGCACAAAGACGCAGATATCTAAAGACGAAAAGAACCGAGATATTCATTTCTGAGACGTAAAATGGTCGTACGACATAAGACCGGGAAGTTTAGCCAGAACACAAGGCTCCACGAGAAGCATTCCTGGGAAAAGAAAATAACATTTTTTCTCTGACGGAATGTGATGAGCCATACCTGGATCAACGAACTTCTTCCGTGAAAGCCTCTGCTTATTTTTATTTCTAGTCAATCGCCGACCTGTTCAAAATGGTAGAGCAGTGATTATAAAGAGAATACGATTGAAACGAAACGTACATTTTTATTCTGCACTGTAGTACTCAGAGGTAGCGTTTTCCGCTTCCTCCTCTTCCCTCTTCTTCTTCCAGTTCCAGTTCTGGTTTCTCTTCCTCTTCCACTTCCACTCCCACAATGCGCATCACGCTTTCCTTCAAAGCCGTTCTTGCTTCCTCATTCTCTGGGAGGAGTGCCATTGCTTTCTTGATCAGCTTCAAGTACAGCTAAAAGGTAAAAGAAGTTAACAAAACGAAAACAAAGTTAAGAAAGATGGAAAACATACCTCAACACCATTTTCTTCCTCCAAATGCACATTTCGCTGCAGCCGTACATCGTATGCACTGAGATATCCCAGGCTCGCCAAAATTCACTCGCTCAGTGGAGCTGGGATGTCCTTAGACGTCTCAACGTGAAATTCCAGTAGCCGCAAGGCACAGGTCGAGATGTCAACTCCCCGGTGTGATTTTCTCTCCATCCTACACGCATTTCTTGTGTGTGAGAGAGAACACAAGGATAACACTCACTGAACCGCAAATCTGAGAAGATCTTCTCTCACTTCCTTCGGCGTGAGTCGAGCTGTGAAATCCCGAAAACGTGTGTTACCAAAGGTAAAATCTACTAGATTGATTGAGTGCGGCAGTGCGGATCCTTGTCCATTCTCTGGCTCAGATTCTGGTGCAGGCAGGCCAGGCGTAGCAAGATCACTGCGCGGAGCTGCAAAATCCCGAGAATGTCGCAAGGGCGTATATCTGATTGGAGTACCTGGAGCAGATCGGTCGAGCGCAGCAAGATCTTTCGGCGGCAGCGCAGCAGATCCCGGCGGGCCGCTCGATTTTCCCCGCCGCGCCATCTCTCCCCGCCCGACCGAAACTTACGACTATCATTTTAGGGCTTCCTCCATGGCAATCTTCGCGATCACGCTTTCTAATTAAGAAGGGCGCTGTAGAGAAGTGACGTTGCCTTGCCCGATGAGTCCAACTGTGAGTGTTTTTAGCTATCTGTGAAGTCTTCAATCGTGAAGGTATCGAGATTTTGGGTTCCAGTTCACGTTTCAGTTTTGCGAGAGTAGGCCTTTACATCAACTTTTTTTTATTTTCACAGTCGGAGGTAAGCTGAAAACGTTTATCTTAAAACTGGAGCTGCTGAAGTCCGCTATCTCAGCTAGCTTTTAATGAGGAGCGAGAGGCTTTGTCCATCGATAGGTTCCTGATTTCTCTCACTTTTTATGAGCATGGGATGGACCTGCATTTTCAGGTGTCAAGTTAATTTTGAAACTTCTTTGGTATGTGAGGTAATAGGTTCCATCCTGCTCGATATCTTTTGAAGTCTAGAAAAACATTATCAGTGCTAATGTCAAGGATCTGCTGCTTGTTGAGTCTTATGGGACACTATTGTAATGGAGGAAAAACATTTGGAAATCTTTATCTATGATATCATCGCAAGTATCACTGCCCTCAAGCATGGATATTAGTATGGGCTTTAGAAAACGGTTCACTAACTTCGTTTTGGATTAAGGTAACGTGGTTAGTTAGTAATAGAGACAATTGCTCACAAGTAGTTCACAATTACAGTGCTGCCAAAGAAGATTTATAGAGAACCAATCAAGTAATATATGTACTTTACCATTATAATTACACTGGAAAACAAATAGTTAAAATGTTTTTGAGAGACTGTGCGCAAGTAGAGCCTGCACCCATGCAATAGCATATATATCGATTGAGCATTTTGGATAGCAATAGCAAGCTCAAAATGCGTTTAAAATCTAGCTCGTGGGCTGAAAAATGCGCGTCCACAAGTTAACATGTAAAAAAAATGACATGGTGCAAAAAATTGCATATGTGACATGGTGTTAATCTGGATTTTGCCATGTATATATGGAGATCACCAATACATTCCCATGCATAAGGAAATTAGTTATAGTTTTATAACTATATAACTTAGCTATGGAAATTATAATTCCTTATAATGGTGAAATTATATAAGCATAGAATAAAGTTGAGGTGTGTAAGAAAATAATGAAGTTAAGGTGTATTTTATTTTCAGATGATTTCAAGTATGTAAAGAGTATTATATGATTTTGTTCTAATTATTATTCAGGTTTTATATTAGTTCTAAGTATCTAGTTCTATACAGAAAAAAATTTTAAAAATAGTTTGAATATTAACTATCCAGTTAAATAGATTGAGATAAAATCCAATAGTTACAGAAATTATTTATAATTTATATAGTGATTAGTGCTCAAATGTATATCACTAATAACTTAAGTAATAGAATAGAATATATGAGAATAATATATCAAGAATAAATATACTTTGAAAGAAATTAAAATTTTCTATGCTAAAAATATATGCTACCCTTTTATTTGATCAAAGGTGGCTTTGTTTTTCAAAGCTAAGTCAAGTTTTTAGTCAAGTTTATCTTAGTTTTGTTTCTCTCTCCCTCTCTATTTTGTAAGATATCTGTATGCATTTACATCAGGTGGCTTGGCATATATAAGATACATTTTATTACTTTGTTTTCTTATATAATAATGTATTGTTCCTAGTAATTACTAGCTAATATTTTATCTGATATTTTTTGCCGTGATAAGTAAAATTACCTAAACAATGTTCGTGGGAGGTTCAATTAGATTAAGGTAGTAAGAAGTTGAGAGTGTTCCTGTCGAAAGACAGCGACACCGAAGTCTGCATGTAAGAGTAAGAGCAATGCCTGTAAGAGCAATCTGAGGTTGAAGAGAAGGAGGAAACGCAGAGGGCTACAGAGGTGAACGCAGGAAATGTGACTCACAGAATTTCCTTACTCGAGCTTGCACAATTCTCCCGAGAGCTCTTCCCTCCGCAGGAAATCGCCCACTCAGCGTTCCTTCGGCAGCAGCAGCCTCTCTAGCATCCACAAATCGCGGAAGAAACATATTTTTCTGCAATGGAATGTTGTAGACCTTGAGCGTCGGTTGACAGAGGAGCCGACACTCCTCGGTGGATTACCTTCCTAGCTGGGATAATCTCTTGTGCGTCACAGCTCTGTTGCTACCAATCTGTGCAAGTCGTAGCTTGGCATGGTAAGAGCAGATCGGGCGTGATGCAATCTTATGCCTGCGTAAGTTTTCCCCTATAGATTTTGATGGTTTGTCCTCAACCACACGAGCTTACCTCGAGGATTGCAGAGTTTTTCACGTCTTCCTCACTGCAAATCTCCAGTCATAAATATAGTGAAGAAAGCACATTGGAAACATCAAAAGCTATCTGAGCTTTATTGCTAAGATTATCAAAAACAGCAAGTTTTTGATAATCTTAGCAATAAAGCTCAGATACTAGCAAAGTGCCTGTATACACTTTGTGCAAGCTTTTCAGCCAAGAACAACACATGGACTGGGGCTTATACGAGTGATCGTAATCGTCCAGGCTATGGACCTTGGATGCCGCGGCCTATTCATGTGAGACAGTGTGACAAAGCCAGCGAGATGGAAGTAATCTCGTTTACACATGAAGCTTGCCAGTGTCCTCCGAAAGAGATTCCCACAAGTAAGGCTTTCCACCGAAATGCAGGTAAGAAAACCATTGACAAGGATTCGTAATTTACCAAGGCAAGTTGAACGGCAGAGTGTATGGCTTTGCTTCGAGACAAGCAAGCGTTCGATACTGCCTCTGTGAACTTGGTCATGGTGGCCAAGTGTGATTTCATCTGCTCGCAGGATTGAGCTTACGTTCTTGTCACATGGATCGAAACTAGGAATGTTTACGTCGCATTGCTTTTGCGATGAGATTTCTAAGCCCAAAGCGCAAAAGTCTTTTCTAAAAGATTTGCATCGTCTCTAAGAGTTACTTGCATCGGATCCACTCCGGCTCAAGAGGTCAGCAGTAGTGCTGCTTAAGATCAAAATCCATGGCCATTACACGACGCAAGATCTTCCACCGTAGACTTTGCCTTCGTGCAACAAGCAGAAAATCTCCGCCGTTCCCTGCAACGAATCAGAATGTCTTGTGAATATTCCCGGTCTGGGCAATATCCCGCCCAGAGAGCAAGAGATAGGGCATTTAGTGTGAAGAAGGTAGCGAGAGTGATAGGGTTTTGTAGAGAGAGCGCTAGGCGGAGAAGCACCGCCGACTATGTCGACGCGTTCCGGGCACATCGCGGACTCATCGCCGACGCACACTCGCCACTCCGACAGGATTCTGGTGGGTTCAACCTCCGGCGTGGTCTGCCGGGATTTCCAGCGCGGGAGGTAAGTGGAAAGCTCGATTTGATCGATTTTGAGCTTGATTTCTTGTCTTTCCAGCTGCCGCTTTGGTTCGCACTGCAAATTTGTCCACCGGCAGGTCGCGGATCCAGTCTCATCGAATCGCAATGTGAGTTCTTTGCTATCTTCTTTCTCTCAGGCCTGAAACCTTTCAGGTGCGCACTGTGACCTCGGGTCCTCGGATTCTGGTGAGTTCTTTTTGGCGATCTAGCTGCCCAGGCCTGAAAGTAAAAATTCTTATAGGACACTATGGCGAACGCCGAGAGGCCATCACCAACTACGCCACGGGTCCGTGCTATGCCATCCAGCTCCAGCCCGGAGCAGCAGGGAAATGAAGATAAAGGCGTTCCACAAGGTATTTGCTCTATCGGTTGACCGTGATTCCTGTCTATTGTCTTGTGTGATATCTGTAGATCGAGAGTGTTTTCTTGTTGGTTTTATGTGGATGGATGCCTGTTCGTTAGTTCTTTTCATTCTTTTTTTTATTCTTCTGTACACAGGCTTTCGTTTGAAGAGAGGCATGGCGCCTGGAGTGGAATCAGTGGCACCTGTTGTGCCCGACCCGGCTGAAGAGACTCAGGAAGAATTTCGGAAGGCGATTTTGCAGTATGCCACGCAGTAAGTACTATTTCTCTTAAGCCCTCTCTTTCTTTGTCTTCTCGTAATCCTCGTTTATCCAGGATGGAAAAAAAGATGCACAGGGGCGTTTCTTTGCAGGCTTGCTCTCTCGGGCTGCTGGTGAGGCATATCAAGCGCTGCCCCGACATTAGTCCTGCGTTAAAGAGCTTGCTGCATTCCCGGATTGACAACATTTCGCTGGAGCCGTGCTCAGTTACGTATCAACATAAATGCCATCTCGATGAAGAGGCGGCGCTACAGGTAAATTCTTCGTGCGTAATTTGGTTTCTTGTAACTGTTCTAATTTCTCAGCACTATTCCAAATTCATTGACGAGGCACTCTCCATGCTGGAAGAAGAAGAGGCTTTGGAAGACCTCCGTGCAAGTATCAAGAAAGTGAAAGACAAGTCAGCTGTGGCCCCTTCTGTCGCCCCTTCCACCCGCTGTTTTGAGGCCAGCGTGAACAGGTACCATGTTTTTTTCCATTCCAACTCTGTGTCTATCTATCTTAGTCCTGCCCCTACACTGGCAGCGTTGCTTCTACCCTCCAACCACGCCGTCGTCGTGCTTCGAAGATCAAAGCTGCTGAAGAAGAGAACTTGTCTGCCGAAGAGGAAGAATACTTCTCGGCCGATGAAATTTTTGAAGACGAATCCATGGTAAATTAATAAAAAAGGGGGCTAACTTTTTTTTTGTTTTGTTTTTTTTTGTTAGATTCTTCGCCTCAAGCTATTACACTTGCAGCAACTTGCCAAATATGTGGTGTCCATGGCGGCTTTGATGTACGAATATGTGAGGTAATTCAATTCTATACTAATTTTTTAGCTTGATTGTTTTTATTTTCTATTAGCCTCAATTTGGCACATGTCAACCCTCTCCTCAAGCAGCTAGAAAAAATAAAAAACGAGCTTAAGGAAGCTCTAAACAATCTGTAAGTGGCTTTTGATCAATCGATTTGAAATTTTTTTGCATGTTTTGCTCGGCTGGTAGTCTTTCTCAGAAAGTGAGACAAACTTCTCTCTTTCGTGTTCTCTAATGTTCCAGTTGGCCGACCAAGGTACACAACTGAAGAACCTTCTAACTTCTTTTCCAAATTTCCAGGTGAGCAAGGAGATTGTAGAATGCAAGGTAAGAACCAGTCTTGTCCTGAGAAGCACGAGGAAAAAAATTTGAGAAAAACCAATCCAGTACTTTGTCTCTCTTCTCCAAAACTGGGAGGCGTTTCTGCCTTTAATGAGGAGCGGACAAAGCCCAGAAGCAACTCTGATGATTCTCGTTCCAGAGGCTTATAAAAATCACTGTCCAACAAGTATCCAGAGGTTAACAGCAGCTGATAAGTTACTGATTTCTCCGTTCTGCATCAGGTTATTGATTTTTACGAGTATTACAAAGGAAGCATGGGATGGATTTGCATTGTTACTGATGGAAGTAAGTATGCTATTTATTTCGAACTGAACAGGCTCTAAAGTAGTCTATCTCAGCTTTTAATGAGGAGCGGACGAACCCGGGAAGAAACTCTGATGATTCTCGTTCCAGAGGCTTACAAAAATCACCCTACACAAGTATCCGGAGGTTTGTTATGCCAACAGCAGCTGATTTGTTGTCTGTACCAGGTTATTGACTTTTACGAGTATTACACAGGCCAGATGATGGAAGTAAGTATGCTATTTATTTCGAACTGAACAGCCTCTAAAGTAGTCTATCTCAGCTTTTAATGAGGAGCGGAGGAACCCGGGAAGAAACTCTGATGATTCTCGTTCCAGAGGCTTACAAAAATCACCCTACACAAGTATCCGGAGGTTTGTTATGCCAACAGCAGCTGATTTGTTACTTATTTCTCCGGTCTGTACCAGGTTATTGACTTTTACGAGTATTACACAGGCCAGATGGAAGCATGGGACGGACCTGCATTGCTCCTTTTCAGGTACAAGCTAATTTATTTCAAAGGAAGACGTTCCTTAACGGATGTATTTGAAGTGATGGGAGGACAGTTGGCGCTTGCCTTGATCGAAACGGTCTGCTCGATATTGGGAAACGAAGGATGGAATGGCTTCTGAGGTATGGAAGCACGTTACCTCTAGCTATACTTGACGAGAACTAAAACCATGCCCTTACGTAGGTTGGTTCTGATATCATCTCCGAAGGTCGTTTATAGACCCTGGGATGATGATAGCCATAGGCTTGAACTCTGGAAAGGCAAGAATAAGAACATGCTCTGCATTTGTGATAACGTGCTGAGGCTACAGGTATCCGAAAATACGGAGGTGAAAAAGAGGGTCGCTCTTTCACATCCTTATCGCCAATGGAAAAGCCGTCCCCTTCCTGTTTGTAAATTTTCAGCTGAACCGTTTATGGACACTAACAAGCTCCTTCAGAGACAGCAGTAAGCCGTTTATTGTTTTACGCTAGTTTACGTGTGCTCATGTCTCTAGATTTCAGGGCATCTGGGTATTCATCTGAGGGTGTCCAAATGGTTACAGAAAACATGACATCGCAAGGCAAAGAGTCGTATGGGGGACGATATCCCTCTGGCTGTTCTGTCTCAGAGAGAGAGAGGTCATGTGCTGTTTGACTATTTGAAGCAAAGATTCGCTCAGGTAATGAGAACAGATTTTGCAGGCAACAAATCCTCCCATTATCCTTTACGGGAGGTGTCTCTTGACATGAATACTGGAAAGCGAGAAAACCTTCTGGAAGAAAAAGCTGAGAATGCTGCTCAGGTGCGGGTCATAATTGCGGTTTAATCATCTGGCTGTTGTCTTGCATGCGCAGCTGAAGTTAGTGAGCCCGGTATTGAACGAAGGAGAGCTCGAAACTTTGAAGACGGATCCAGTTTTGAAGGCTTCGACAATTCCAACGTTCTTTGACATTAGTAATGGACTTGAAGGATCACTTTCTTCTGCTGGACAAGCTGAAGGTGCTGATGAGGCTGTACGTGGAGGATCGCAGCTTTTGATTTTGAGCGAGGCAACAGAGCGAATGAACTGGTATGCTTGTCTCGCTGAAGTTCTCGGTATTAAACGCTCGTTTGAAGTGTAGGTAAAGCCTGCCATACCGATGCTGCTTGTGGTACACCACCACCTTATTCAGAACGGACTTCGCGCGTCAGCATCTCTGATACTGCCCAATGCTTTTGTACACAGACTTCTTGGCTTATGGTACTATCATTTTAACCTTTGAACCTTGCCCTTAGAAACGTGTTGTCTTCAGGTGACGACAGAAGGGGCGCGGCAACAGAAACTTTAACAAGCCAATTAAAATGTTAGTATGCAGGTCGACAATTGTCTCGATATGGGAATTCTCTTGTATCAAGGTATGCAATTCCGCAGGATACTAGGATCAACAAAATAATTATTTGTTCTAACACTGTGGAAATAACCCGAAGGTGTCGAAGCTTCTCCACAGAGCAGTTCGTGAGAAGAATGAGAGCGCGTACGCTGTATATGAGTTACCGACTGTAGATGATTTTCTTGAACGTCTTAACTTGATTTATAGGTCCTTCGATCAAGAATTTCGCCTCACTTATTTCTCCTCCAGGCTAATGTAGAGGTGCGTTCTACTTTTGTTTTCTTGTTGTAACTTATAACGGTGGAACCAATCAGATCATTCATGTCGGTGGACTTGGGTTGACGAGCGTGCTAAAATTTTATCAGCTCCAGCCAGGGCGAGCGCACAATGTGGTACTGTATTTCCTTTTTCGATGGATTTACGAACGTTCCAAAGAGAGGAACATTTGAAGAGGCAAAACCAGAAGACGGAGGTGGGATTTGTCCTTTTTTTCTCTTCACTGTTTGTGTTGTCCAGTAACAAACTAAGGAGATTGTTGTGGCAAGCAACAGCTGTAGATAAAATATTGAGGGAGCTTCATCAAAGGGAGAGAGAGCAAGCAGTCTACAAAATTCGGGGAGAAAAGAATCTCTAGTGTCAACCACTGGTGGACAAACTTGCTCCTTTCGTGAGGTAAACCGCTCATCGAATCTTTTTGTTCTCTCTCAAATCCTGTTTGTTTGTATGCAGCTACATGGACGAGAGAATGCAATGCAATGAGGATAGCTCTCAACTCCTGTCAGCATCCAAGGTACGTTCGTTAACTTGAAGGTGTGTTTCGAGCAGCACCCCGATAAATGGAAAACTTCTGCAGGAGAGACGTTCTCAGCAGGGACGAGATTGAGCTACCAGGGTGGGTGTGTTTTGCTTGGATGATGGCGCGGGTTCTAATGTGATATGCTTGTGGACATCGCGGACAGTCTTCTAAGCCTCTTCAAGCTTCGATATGGTAGCTACGTTGGCTGCTACGAGCACAAAGAGACACGGTTCTATAGTGGAAGTCATAGAAAACAAGAAGTGATTTTTCGAGCTCGACGCTACTGGAAAAAAAACGTGATTTTTTCCCCTTAACGATCCCTTTAGGTAAGGGGCATATAAATTGAGTTTTCCTTCCAAGGGTCAGGGCAGGCAGGATGGAGCGCCTAACGGAGGATTTGTTGCTCCGGGTGTTTGCGAGCCTGGAGCTTGACGATCTAGGGAGGCTGCGATGCGTTTGTAGATCCTGGGACAGCGCCATTACTTCTCACGAATTCGCCAAGCAATGGAAGGGAAGGGACGAGGTCTGTTGTGTCTTGCGCACTAAGGACAGCATCCACAGAGAAGTGTGGTTCCCGGGCAGCGGCGCAAGAAGATCTACCGGATTGAATCCAGGGCCTCGTGGGTGTTTCTCCATTGGGGTTTCTTCGTCACACGGCCTGGTTTGCGGATTGCTACCAGAAGAGGGCCGCTACTGGAACACGCCTGACACAGCATGGAAATTTGTGGTAGGAAATCCATTGACAAACAAATGGAGGCGGTTGCCTCCAATCGATATCCCTTCTCGTCCGCTCTACACCATGGAAAGGATCCATCTCCAGGCTGATCCGTCCAAAGGTTCCTACAAGCTGGTCATCACCTACAGTGAAGATGGCGTTGACTACCAAGTGATCTACCAGGCGCGCCAGTATGATTCAGAGTCGCGGGTTTGGACCTCGGCAGTGCCCTTTATTGGCGAGCACGATTGCGCAAACACGAAGATTGATGGCTCCATGATTGGAAGCGCGGGGCTCCAGTACCCTCCATACTTTCTCATGGGCTACAATCCAGATTCCATGGCCTGGTCTTGTCACAAGCACTTCGTTGGTGGTCGTGATCCAACTCCCCTCAATGAGTCTGTCTACAAGGAGTATAAGCTTGACAGCACCACCTTATGCGATGTCTTGAGGTGGAGAGGCAGGAATTTCATGGTGACGCACTCGTTTAGCTGCGTGGTGCTCTGGGAGCTGGACACTGTGGCAGGAGAGTGGAAGGTTTTGTCAAGCAGGCGGTATAAGGAGCTGTATGGCAGGATGCCGTCGAGAGAAAACTCGGAGATCCAGGCGCTGCTTGTTGGGAGCACAATAGTTTTCTCGGATTGCTACGAGACCCCGTACGTGTATGCGCCATATGCGTACAACCTCGAGGACTCAACTTGGCACTCGTCAACTTGCTGTGCGAGTGCGGACACGGACACTGCACTTGGCTGCGCATTCATACCCAGCTTCAACATCGAGCCATAGGAAAAGCATCTTGCGAGAGGTGAGTACTTGTTTTAAGAGAGGACGAAGGTTCAGCACAGGGGCGGTCCAAAGGTGGGACTTTTCTTTGTGCTTTCTTCACTGTTTGCATAACTGGAGATCTGCCGTGAGGAAGACGTGAAAAACTCTGCGATCCTGCCTGCGCTTGCGCCGAGGTAAGCTCGTGTGTTTGAGGACAAACCACCAAAATCTAAAGAGGAGAACTTATGCAGGCATAAGATCGCATCACGCCCGATCTGCTCTTACCACGCCAAGCTACGACTTGCATAGCAACAGAGCTCCTGTCAACCGACGCTCAAGGTCCACAACATTCCACTGCAGAAAAGCATGTTTCTTCCGCGATTTGTGGATGCTGGAGAGGCTGCTGCTGCCGAAGGAACGCTGAGTGGGCGATTTCCTGCCGAGGGAAGAGCTCTCGGGAGAATGTGGATTGAAGGCATTGTGTGTAAATACTTCATTATTTATTGAAACATTATACTAAACACTACTTTAAACCACTGATCTGAAGAGAATGTACTAATATCTAGAGGTGATCCTCAGGCTGAATTTCTGCTGCCGCCGTGGGCGAGTGAGCTCTACCGGAGCTCTTTCCTGCCGCGACGTGCAAGCTCGAGTAAGGAAATTCTGTGAGTCACATTTCCTGCGTGCACCTCTGTAGCCCTCTGCGTTTCCTCCTCTTCAACCTCAGATAGGCATTGCTCTTACTCTTACAAGCAGACTTTCCTGTGTCGCTGTCTTTCGACAGGAACACAAATTAACAATGTCTCATACTACCACTTAATCTAATTGAACTTCCCACAACCTTGTTTAGATAATTTTAGTAATTACTAGCTCATTTATATTAATAATTATTTTAAATATTTTATCTCATATTTTTGCCGTGATAAGTAGGAACAATAAATTATTATATAAGAAAACAAAATAATAAAATGTAGCTTATATATGCCGAGCCACCTGATGTATGTACACAGATATCTTATGAAATAGAACTAGAATAAACTTGACTTAGCTTTGAAAAACAAAACCACCTTTGATCAAATAAGAGGGTAGCATATATTTGTTAGCATAACAAATTTAATTTCTTTCAAAGTATATTGATTCTTGATATATTATTTTCATGTATTCTATTTCTATTACTTAAGTTATTAGTGATGTATATTTGAGCACTAATCACTATATAAATTCTAAATCATTTCTGTAACTATTTGATTTTATCTCAATCTATTTAACTGGATCGTTAATATTCAAACTATTTGTTTAATTGTTTTCTGTATAGTACTAGATACTTAGAACTAATATAAATAATTAGAAAAGTTACCTCACCTCAACTTTATTCTATTCTTATATAATTTCACCATTATAAGCAAGTATAATTTCCATAGCTAAGTTATATAGTCATAAAACTATAACTAATTTCCTTACATATGGGAATGTATTGGTGATTGCCGAGGCAAAGTCTAAATTAACACCATGACATATATGCAATTTTTTGCACTATGTCTCTATATCTTCTTTTTTTTTTTTTTTTTGATATGTTAGCTTGTGGATGCACATTTTTCAGCCCACGAGCTATATTTTGAATGCATTTTGGATGGCTGAGCTTGCTATTGCTATCCAAAATGCTCAATCGATATATACACTATTGCATGGGTGCAAGCTCTTCCCAATGGCTACATTTTAACTATTTGTTTTCCAATGTAATTATAATGGTAAAGTACATATATTACTTGATTGGTTCTCTATAAATCTCCTTTGGCACTTTGTCTTGTGGACAGTGATATACCTATGATTGGAAAAATATACGAGTGTATAAATAAGTTGGATGCAAGTTTAGAAGAAGGACAGTCAAATTCAGGTAGGTACATGGAACTTCATCAGATCATGTCTAACCAGTGGCATGAGTATCATTCACTTATGCACTCGGTAGTATATATACTAGACCCCGAGTTTCAAGAGCATGAAAAGCATGCCAATAGAGAAGTTATGAAGGATTGGAATGCTTATCTATTGGCCATGTTTACATCCAGTGAGAGGGACGTGATACAGGATGAGTTTTTAATTTACAAGAGGATAGGAGGCATTTTGAACTCAATTGATGCTAAGGTTAATCACATTAAAAAGGGAGTTGTATGTTGGTAGGAGGATTTGTAGCGCACGTGGTTTTGACCCTTTATCCTATGGTGATTTACCATAGGATAACACCACGAAGCGGAACCTAAACCCTCTTTGTGCCACGTGACAGATGCCACGTGTCCATGCCACGTGTCCATAGGAACCCGAGGTTCAGGGCCTTGGGCCACTGAACGAATGAACGGTGCCAAACTCCCAAGCATGGAGCCAAGGAGTGATGGAACCGAACCACGGAGCAACTCCCAAGCATACAGCCCAAGGAGCGAAGGGACAGGGGCCCGGAGCGACTTGGACCAATCCTAGAGCAACCAGCATCCCAATGCCAAGACCAGCACGCAAAACGGAGCCAAACGGAGTCTGGCGCTATTTCGGCATACCGGTGGCCTTACGCGAGGATATGGGTACTCCACCAACTAGCATGGAATGGAACTTGGGCTTAGACCCAAGCCGGACGCAGAACAAAGACAGGCACGCAAGCGGGAGCTAGACTATGCCTCAGGTTGGTCGGCCATGCCCGACCTACCCACTATCCCTACTATACATTTGGAACCCCCCATAGCCCCCCCCCCCTTGAGGAACACACGCTTTGGGCTTTCACCCCAAGCCTCCCTTAGTATCAGGAGTTAGTCTCTGGGACAAGCTCGAAACTTACTAATTATGGAATGTCCCTAGATTGCGAATTTGGACACGGGACGAACACCATTGTGTTCAGGACGATCTCTACATTCCGTAGATATGCCAAATGAGCAAATCTGGACACTTTCCATAAATAGCATTTGGGACGAATTAAGACTAACACAAAGGGCATGATAGCGAGGGTGTTTGGCAGACACGGTAAGCTATCATTTAGCGATGTTGAGGGACCAATCTCAATATCGCGGGGGTTCTTGATACTAGCAAGTGCAAGCCAATGACACAAGTTTCTCAAACCAGGCCGAGTATGCTCAGCAAGAAACACATAGGGTTCCTACCTTATGTTTATCCAATCTAAGTGCATGTTCATTGACCAGTTTCTCAACTAGTTCAAGTGGGAACTGATAACGGGTCCAGCAATACCGACCTCCTGCCATCGTGGCAGCAAGGTAAGAGTGTCCGTAAGGACTGGCCGACAGGTAACTTTCGATACCTGAAGTCACATTCGCGACACTCTCCCCCCCTTGGGAAGATCGACGTCCTCGTCGATGCATACTCCAGTCTAGAATACCGCCAAGGAAACAACTCCATAAAAAGTTCACGGTACTCACACTATGTGAGAAATGCACCAACTTAAATGAGTTAGGGGGAACCTCTTTGTCTAACGCGGATGTGCTACCAGCTCAGACACCTTCCGGCCGTCGCCGACAAGGAAATGACCAACGGAGTCAGCCACCCCTGCTGCTCTGGGAGTCACCCAGCTTACAAAAGTGTGATATGCCCTGCCCGCAGGAACATAGAGAGAGAAGCCAGAGGCCCCTACCCTCCTAAGCAAAGAAACCAAACCCGTCGGTAAGGTTTAGATAGACTACTGTAAACAGGCAGTTAGAGTTGTTTACACGGTCACGCCCTTTCAACGGAATAAGGAACATCGACAAAGAGGCGGGTATGTGACCAGTCGACAGTAGCTACCCCATGACTAGAGATTTCACCATGCACACGAAATGCCGAAGCCAATCTGCCCATTACTGGCCCAAACTCAAAGATCAATAGATGGACAATATCAAAGTCATAGACAATGATAGTTTAGAGATTTAATTATCAGGGAATAAAGCTTAGATTAGAACACAAAAGTATTCCAAGTAAGTTATCATCCGATAAACTAGTATTACAGTATAGGAACCACCAAGATCACTATCATTGGAAAACATAGGATGCACCATCCAACAAAATTCAATAGCAAGTATATCATCAAGTAAACGCAATGATAAAACTTAACTACCGAGGATAGCAGACAGTAAGCCAACAACTTACTAGAGAGAACTCAAAGAACACAAAGTATCATTGACTAACAAGCACAATGCTCGCGAATGTATCACCCAAAGGAAATAACATCCAAATCTATCAAAACTAACTCGAGCAACAATCAACAGAAGAGAATGAATGTGGGAAGACCAACAAACACTCATGCCTGCCAACTATCACAAAAGCCAATCTGAATAGATCCCAGCCAACAATACCAAGGAACTTAAGTTGCCTAAGCAAGAGTTAGCAACATCCTACTGATGTCTTAAACCCAAAAGACCAATCCAGAGCAAACCACAAAGATATATGGTATTGCAAAAAGCCATAAGCTATCAAAGAGAACAACTAACCATCATGAAAGATCATCAATCATCCCATAAATAAAGAGATGCAAAATCATCGTCTAAGAAGGAATCCACCATCCCGAAGAATAGCGAATCAATCTAGATCAACGATAATCAAGCAAAACCTCTTACAAAGATAATCAATTATCCCAGATGATAGTCAATCATCACCAATGATTGCTAGATGCAAATACTAACTTCAACATCTAAGCTAATGAGCCAAAATGCCTTCCCCAACAACTTCTAACAAATGGAACAATGAGCACAAAACTCAAGAACCAAAAGCTCGAAGAAGCCTATAACTAAGTCTTGCCTAATAATGATCACGAGTCTCATAGAAGCTAACTTCAATGCTAAAGAAGAAATCATGGTGCAACCCACAATATCTTCCTCAACACATCCATAAGCCAAACTTCATAATACCAAAGCTAACGAAAAGCATTTCTACATCAATCCAAAAGCTAAGTATAACGAAGCTATGCTCAACAAGTGATCATCCAACGATCCTCCATGAATCCATCTATAGCAAGACGTAACTCACTTCATAACAAGCTCAAAAAGAATCATTAATGATTGCTATATTCCGAACTCAAATCCAGCAAGGACTCAACATTCTAATATCGATCACTAACTCTTCTTCTCGTAGAGTTAGCATAGTCCACGACTAAATCACTTTTCAAGGAAAAGCTAAAGCTCAACCCTCTACTAAATAATCTCGTCTAGAACACAACTAACTTAACTTGCCACTCAGTTCATTTGAACGTCAACACAGTTGCTAACTAGCAAATGCACGAATGCCAACAACACAAAGCTATAGCCAAATCATCAACACTATATTCATCAAGACTAATGAAACTCAATATCAATCCTTAGAAGGATATCTCATTTCACTCAGATCTCAATATCAACAATGTCAATGACAAAGCATCACTTCAATGCCATCAACACCAAAACAAAGCTAGAAGAAAGCATGAGTGAATCACCACTCGGAGCTTTCCAGCAACCAAGCTAACCAAGGTCAAAGATACTTTAATTAGTAACCGAGACCAATCCTTTAGCAAAACTCAGTTACAGATAACACTTCATCAAGGAGTGATTCACCACATCCAAGACTCAATGAAATCTAACACTATGGCTAAATGTAACCAAATGATATCAACAGAGGTAGAGTCGACATGCCAACATGAAAAACTCATGTAAGTCTAACGACACGATCCTCCACAACACCATCCGGTAAAGCAAGCCCATCACTGCTAAATCATCATCGAGCAACGCAAGTATCAACAGTCTTTTTGACAGAGTCTACAAGTAATCACTAGTCGCAAAGCAACTAACAATCATTCTTTCAACTTGCCTTCACAAGACCCAAACACTAACTCATGTCATCGAGTTACATACTTGTCCAACAAGAACGTGATACCCCAGGTACGAGATAAAAGTTCATAGACAAGCACAAACTAAATGACCACTCGAATCCAACTCAACCGCAATAAGCTCACTAATGCATTTAGTCAACAGTTCTGAGCATGCCTTGAAGAGGCTAGCTATGCATGATCAACACTCAGTCAAAACTAAAGTGAAGACCATGAGATGGACTCATATTGGTACACAACCTCCTCATAGACAAAGCTATAGTATGGGTACCAACATCTCAGCTTGCAAACAACTAAGTTGGACATCACCATCCTCAGCCAAGGCGCAGGGCCACCAAGACCAAGTCAAGATCAGTGAGAGCTCACTACTCTCATAGAGTCTAACGTAATGCAAGGTGCAACCTGCCACCAAGCATAACGCTACAAAAGAAAGGTACAAGGGTCACCTTTCTTAGAAAAGCGCAACGGCCACTTTCCTACACTAACTCCAGACTCTATCCAACTCAATTGCCTTAGCCCCAAAAGTCAGCATCCCTTTCGGGTCGCATCATACAAACTACTTACTAAGGTTTAAGCCAACCGAAGCCAACTCCAACCCCTTCAATAGTTTGTACTGGCTTACGAAAACGGAATGGTTTTCGAGCAAAATGACCAACAGATCAGCCATTGGAAAAGTCTAAGAAAATTTGTGGAAAATTTCCCATCCTAGAGAAAGAATGACTCTCAGTCCAGGATTGCAAACTTTCAAGACTCAACCAACTTCCTCCTACAAACAACTTCACATAGGCTCACCTCAACACAAATTCTCATGATCCAAGAATACGTCTAAGCATCGAACATCTTTGCCCATTTAACCGTTATCTAACACCGATATCCGCAAAGTGCAAAATGAACATCCAAGGCTTGATCACGAAGACCACTTCTTCGGATATCCATATTGCACTAACACTCTTCTTCAATCACCTTCAAGATCCAATGTGAAGCCAAAACACTAACAAGAAAAATGACATGGAAAAATCAAGGTCCAAGGAAAATTCCTCATCACTTGAAATAACAATGCCACTTCCACTAACACAAGTGCTAGTGATATCAATGCCCCAACTACACATCTTCTCCATCCAACAATTTACTCCAAGTGCTAACGGATCAACCGACAAGCCATAGCAAGTAAATGCTATAACCCTTTTCCAACACTAATGGGCAAAACTCAAGGAAACAAGGAACCAACTTAAGCTTAGCATAATGAACCACCACCAAGAATCCAGTCAAAGCTACTACAATGCTACTTCGTGCAAGTAGACTAGCTTCTCCATCCACCACTTTGGGGGTTGATCATCATTTATCCAAGCAACTTCGTAAACACATTGCTCATTATCACATGGATATGATATATAATCACAATGACTTGATCATCAATTGAGTAACACAATGAGCAATGCCTATGTCATTACTTCAAACGTTTATGTGAGTATTAAATGCCAACTCGATTCGACAAAATGCAACATAAATGCCACACTCCACCAATAGAGGTTTACGACACCCAACACCACTAACTTTTGTTCACAACACAGACAAGCTCATGCCACTCTCTTTCCGACCAAACTCAACACTAATCCAACACCAAGCTACTCAAGGAGCAATAGCAAGGTTCCCCGGAAAAGAATTGAGCATTGCAACCCAAGTCTTCCAATAGCGAGCCTAGACAAAATGGTTTAGTGTTTCACCACTATCCATCCCATAACTCACCACTTGTAAGACCATCACTTCCAACATGCATCAAGGTAGGGACTCTTGATTGCATGATGTGAACACAAGCAATGAGTTAACACCTCGTTGCAAATCATCTCTCCAAGAAGAGAAAATGATTTACGTATTTGATCCTCCGTCCCCGATGACTCTCTTTTCGATCTCATCTTTGACCAAACCTCAAGCTTGCTTTCACACTGCCTTCAGTTCAATCCAAGAAAAGTTTATGAGAGAGCACGGCAATGATTACTTGAACCAATAGACTATTCCCTACAATCTTGATTGATCCAATTATAATCATGCCTAGGAAGGATCCACTAGTGCCGTGCTAAACAGCTACGGACCAGCCTATTTGCCACTCATAGCAAACCCAGGTAGGTTTGCTTTCACCCATGGTACAAGGAATAACTCACGGAACCACTAATAGGCTAACATTAATCCTGCCAACTCAAAGCGTAACCTCGAGTTGCTAATGTGCCTCACTCACGAGCCCAAGCGCAAACTCGTGCTACTGGAACAACTCAAATCCATCTTATGAGCCCAAGAGTAAGCTCACATAATTACGGTACAAGAAGGTAACCGAATCCATACCCAAGGAACGATTGCGAAGTCTTTGCACCAAAACGTGTACCCACTCGGATCATCGTTTTCATCTCTGCGTATGCAACGAGACTAGTTGCCCAATCTCATTGAATAGTACTCGCTGAGACTCATTCTCTGATACCAAATGTAGCGCACGTGGTTTTGACCCTTTATCCTATGGTGATTTACCATAGGATAACACCACGAAGCGGAACCTAAACCCTCTTTGTGCCACGTGACAGATGCCACGTGTCCATGCCACGTGTCCATAGGAACCCGAGGTTCAGGGCCTTGGGCCACTGAACGAATGAACGGTGCCAAACTCCCAAGCATGGAGCCAAGGAGTGATGGAACCGAACCACGGAGCAACTCCCAAGCATACAGCCCAAGGAGCGAAGGGACAGGGGCCCGGAGCGACTTGGACCAATCCTAGAGCAACCAGCATCCCAATGCCAGGACCAGCACGCAAAACGGAGCCAAACGGAGTCTGGCGCTATTTCGGCATACCAGTGGCCTTACGCGAGGATATGGGTACTCCACCAACTAGCATGGAATGGAACTTGGGCTTAGACCCAAGCCGGACGCAGAACAAAGACAGGCACGCAAGCGGGAGCTAGACTATGCCTCAGGTTGGTCGGCCATGCCCGACCTACCCACTATCCCTACTATACATTTGGAACCCCCCATAGCCCCCCCCCCTTGAGGAACACACGCTTTGGGCTTTCACCCCAAGCCTCCCTTAGTATCAGGAGTTAGTCTCTGGGACAAGCTCGAAACTTACTAATTATGGAATGTCCCTAGATTGCGAATTTGGACACGGGACGAACACCATTGTGTTCAGGACGATCTCTACATTCCGTAGATATGCCAAATGAGCAAATCTGGACACTTTCCATAAATAGCATTTGGGACGAATTAAGACTAACACAAAGGGCATGATAGCGAGGGTGTTTGGCAGACACGGTAAGCTATCATTTAGCGATGTTGAGGGACCAATCTCAATATCGCGGGGGTTCTTGATACTAGCAAGTGCAAGCCAATGACACAAGTTTCTCAAACCAGGCCGAGTATGCTCAGCAAGAAACACATAGGGTTCCTACCTTATGTTTATCCAATCTAAGTGCATGTTCATTGACCAGTTTCTCAACTAGTTCAAGTGGGAACTGATAACGGGTCCAGCAATACCGACCTCCTGCCATCGTGGCAGCAAGGTAAGAGTGTCCGTAAGGACTGGCCGACAGGTAACTTTCGATACATGAAGTCACATTCGCGACAGGATTATAGTTATGAAATTCCAGCTCTTCAAATGTAGCGCACTTGAATTTGGAGCCGAACTCCAAGCTCGTTGCACTATGAAACCAGGGTTTAGTACAATCCTACGAGCACCAACTCCCCGTATTCAACACCTGCATGCAAAATGGTGTCAGACGGTGTCTGGCATAATTTTGGCATACCAGTGGCTTAACGTGAGGAGGAGGGTACCCCACTGACTAAAGTAGCGTGGAGCTTAGGCTTAGACTTAAGCCAGACACAAAACAAGGAGCGACACAGCCCAGCAGGAGTGAAACTAATGTCTTAAGTGGTCAGACATGCATTCCAACCACTATCCCTACTATACATTTGGAACCCCTTACCCCCCTTTAGGGAACACATGCTTTGGGCTTTCACCCCAAGCCTCCCTTAGTACTAGAAGTTAGTCTTTGGGACAAACTTGAAACTTACTAAATATGGAATGTCCCTAGATTATGAATTTAGACATGGGACAAACACCATTATGTTTAGGCCAATCTCTACATTTCGTAGATATGCCAAATGAGTGAATCCAAACACTTTCCATAAATAGCATTTGGGACCGAAATGAGACTAACACAAAGGGCATGATAGTGAGAATATTTAGCAAACACAGTAAGTTATCATTTAGCGAATATTGAGGGACTATTCTCAATATCGCAGGGGTTCCCAACACTAGTAAGTGCAAGCCAACAACATGAGTTTCTCGTCATCATGTCAAATATGTTTAACTTAATGACAACTTAGGATTTCCTTCCTTAGTGCTCTTCCGGTCTAAGTGCACATGTGTTGACCAGTTTCTCAATTAGCTTGGGTGGAGACCGTAAAGACCAACCTCCTATCGTCGTAGCAGTAAAGAAAGAGTGTCTGTAAGGACTGGCCGACAAGTATCTTTTGATACCCGAAGTCACATTCGCAACACTCTCCCCCCCTTGGGGAAGATCGACATCCTCATCAAGGCATACCCGAGTTTAGCAAATTGTCAAGGAAACAACTTCAAAAGTTAACGAAAAGCACCTTATATGAGAAACATATCAACTTAAATGAGTTATGGAACGACCTCTCCTCTACGTCCAAAGACGTTATGACTTAGACACCCTCCGGCTGTCACCGATAAAGAAATGACTAACGGAGTTAGCCACCCTTGCAACTCCAAGTACCACTTGGCTTACAAAGGAATGATACATCCCTGCCCACAGGGATATAGGGAGAGCTAGAGGCCCAACTTCCCTTGAGCAAGAAATCAACCTTGTTGGGAAGATTTAGACAACTATTATAAATTGGCAAATGAAGTTGTTTACACGATCACGCCCCTTTTATAAAAATGAGTCATCGAAAGAGAGGCAGGGACTTGTGATCAGACTATAATAGTTATCCCCATGGTTATGGATTGGATCCATGCACCGAAGTGCCAAAATCAAGCTGCCAAAACTGACCCAAGTACTAACGAATGAGAGAAACAAAACTTTGATTTATAAAAAGATATTACTTTCTTGATTTGCAAGATTTATTACAAGATTTACAAAACTATTCTTTATTATGATTCTTATACTCCATGACAAGCTCACGACCATGTGTAAAATTCTTAAAAGGCTCCCAAGTTTATTCACAAGATGGGTAACCTTTCCACTTAACTAAATATTCTTTGGTTTGACCACTATGTGCTTTACGAGACAAAAGAATAGCCTCAACCTCATACTCCAGTTCACCATCAATAACATCTGGAGCTGGACGAACATCCCTAGAGTGGCCAGGATCCTCATGATATGGGGCCAGTAAATTGACATAAAACACATCATGAAGTTTGGACATCTCTTGTGGAATATCCAACTGATAGGATATATCACCAAGTCATTTCAACACCTGATAGGGTCCAACATATCTTGGTAATAGCTTCCGAGACAAAGATCCTTTAACATTCAAGTTTCGGGAAGATAGTCACACCTGATCTCCCACTTGATAGGATACATCCCGACGATGATGATCCTTATCACATCGATACCTATTTTGAGCTTTGCCCATCACCTCAGGAGCTCTAGACCAACCTTGGCGTAGCTGCTCCGCATAAGTCTCAACAGCTGGGACCAACACTTTGGACATTGGTTTCAGTACAACAATTTGTTAAGGCACACCACAAACATTCCCTTAGAGCATCTCCTATGGAGAACAGCCAATAGCACTATGAAATGTGTTGTTATAACAAATTTCTGTTGTATCCAAATGCTCAACCCAGTCGCGTTGGTCCACCATGACATAGTACCATAGATAATCCTCAACTTGAGCATTCACGCGTTTGGTCTGCCAATCAGTTTGAGGATAAACTTCAATTTGGTACCTAACAACTAGAACAGTGTGCCCCAAAACTTCCCCGTAAACCTCGAATCTCTATCTGAGATCATCTCTTTAGGAAGACCACAAACTCGTATTACTTCATGGAAAAAGATCTTTGCTACTTGGTTTGCATTCACTGTTTCCACGGTTGGAATGATGTGTGCAACTTTCGACAACTGATCCACAACCACCATCAAAGTATCATAACCTTTAGACTTCAGTAAGCAAGTGACGAAATCAAGTCTCACACTTTGAAATGGCCATACCGGTGCTAGAATGCACTACAACTTTCTAGCTTGCGTCTCAGTTTTGTGCTTACATTGATGGCATATAGGTTAAGAACAAACATAATCCGCTACATCACCTTCCATACCAGACCAAAAAAATCCTTTTTTCAATGAAGCAAGAGTCTTGTGTTTTCCACCATGTCCCGCTGCCGGAACATCATGATGTTCCCGCAGAAACAACTACTGCAGATCCTTTGAGGGAAGGTATAATCTCTCTTGCTTATAGAATATAAACCCATCCCAAACTGAGAAGTGAAGCTTCGACTAGCAATTTTCACCGCTTCGCTACTAGCGTCTTGCTTGAACAACTCCATAAGGTGCAAGATTGCCTTCGCTAATGGATCATTTCCATACAAAGCCCAAATGTCCTCCAACCAATCTGAACTGATTGTTGATATTGCCCGAAACTGAGCCAAATGACTCAATGCATCTGGAACAATATTATCTTTACCAAGTTTATATATGATTTCAATATCATATATAGCAAGCTTTTTTTGCCAACAAGCCTACTTCGGCGTAAGTTTTGGCTTTATAGCAAAGTAGCTTAGTGTGTTACTATCCATATAAACCTTGGTATGTCCACCCAAATAGTGTTTCTAGTGTTCCAGTGTCGACATTATAGCAAACATCTCTTTGTTGGGTTTTATCCAATTTCTTGGAATAGAACACAATGGGACAACCATGTCGCCTTAGTGTAACACCAACCACTTTGTCACAATCTTGCTGTAACACGGCACCAATAGCATAGCTAGATGTGTCATAATACACTTCGAAAGGTTTATCAAGATTTAGGATCTTAAGAATAGGAACCATAGTCAAGATCTCCTTCAACTATACAAAAACATGCTGATAAGCTAGTGTCCAATGAAATGGTATACTACTCTTCGTTAACTCAGTCAATGGAAGAGCAATTCTTTCAAAATTGTGGACAAACTTGCAATAGTATCCCTCTAAACCGAGAAAGGAATGAACATTTGATACAATGGTCAAGACTTCACAGGACTTCACCGCTTCTAACATCTTTGGATCCATTTCAATTATGCCTCCACCAACTATATATCCGAGAAAGTTTACGTGCAATTGTCCAAAAGAGCATTTATTTTCCTTAGCATACAATTTGTGTTCGCGGAACTTCTGAAACACCATCTCCAAGTGTTTCAAATGGTCCTCTAATATTTCACTAAAGACTAGAATATTGTAGATATATAAGACAACAAATGTGTCCAAATAATCTCTGAATATTCTATCCATTATAGTGCTAAACGTTGCTGGAGCATTGCATAACCCAAATGGCATGACAAGGAACTCATAAGATCCATATCGAGTCTTAAAGGCTATCTTCTCCACATTCTGATCTGCCACCCATATCTGATGATAAAATCAAGTCGCGTAAAATACTTAGCCTTTAAGAGTTGGTCAAACAAGTCATCAATGCGAGGCAAAGGATAATTGTTTTTGACTGTGATCTTGTTGAGTGCCCGATAGTTAATATACATTCTTATGGTTCCATTCGTCTTCATAACAGAAAGGACCGGTGCTCCATAAGGTGATTTGTTAGGTTGGATATGACCTTTGTCAAGAAGCTCCGTGAGTTGCTTCTTGAGTTCAGCCATCTCCTTGATGTTCAAACGATATGAAACTTTCATAGATGTTTTAGAACCCAGAATAACTTCAATCCAATGATCAACCTCATGACTAGGAGGTAGCCCTAGCGGCAAATCCTTTAGGAAGATATCCTGATTTTGTGCCAACAACTCCAATATCTTCTTTGGTACAAGATCAACCCCGTCACCAATTCAAACTGAGTCACTTACACCCTTAGCCTCCATCACTTGAACCCAAAAGGTTTGACATCCCTTCTTAGTTACTTTTTGAGTGGCTCTCGTAGTTAGGAACTTAGCATCCTAATCATTTGAGGAGCGCTTTTGCAACTGGAAAGATATATTGGGATGTCCTTCTGACTTCAATATAATACGACTTTGTCCAGCACCATAAATCCCTTTAATATATTCGTTGAAGAAATCTATACCAAACACTATTTGAAAATCTGGTATCTTCAACATTACCAAGTCCACTCTTTCTTTTCAGTTGGATATTTTTATTGGAATATCACTCACAAATTTTCTGGCTACTTGCCCACCTTCCGCAAATTGGAAGTGTATACGCAACATTTGTTCAGCATTCAATCTTAACAACTTAACTAAATCTTCGGATATCATATTGTGCATAGCTCCCATGTCAATCATCACTTGGATTCGGTGTCTATAGACAAAACCTACTAGATACATCAACAAATTAGTGTTTGCATTGATTATGATAAAAACATGAGGAAAGCAACAAAAGTAACCCACCTCCTCTTCCTCATAATTAACCAACTCATCAACCCTTTTAGCTTCACCACCATTGTTTTCCCTCATGACATTAACACCTATCTTATGCTTGTTGGGACATTCCAAGGACTTATGTCCTGACTCTCTACAATGGAAACAATGACTCACACTACCTGTTCTACTAGGAATAGGTTTCACAGGTTGCTACTGCTTGTATCCACCAGGAGGAGGAATAGAGGGCCTAGGACCAAAAGAAGCTGCTGGTGGTCTCCAACCACCACCACCTTTGTTAACCGTTGCTTGTGAGCCTCCAGGGCAGAACCTACCTTCCACCCTCTGTTTCTGATCACCTTGTTTATTCCTAAAATTCCTATTCTTGTCTGAGGTACTAGTATACGGCTGCTGATATTGTTCTATGAGCGAGTAACTAAAGGCAACATGTTGCGTTGCCTCCTTACACTTCAGGTATGTCTTTGGCTTAAACTTCAAAATCTCATTGCGAGAAAGTGAACTTAAACCTTTCAGAAAATAACTTCGAGCATCTTTGTCACTTATATTTGCAATCATAATGCGCTTCTGAGCAAACCCATTAATGTAATACATGAGGTGCTTTAACCACCACAGCTCCACGCGAAGTCTCAGACCAAGATCATCCGGCAAGTATTCCTTATGGATATGAGACCACATCTTGCTCCAACTTCTAGTTTGCCCTTTTTCAGCACACACCTGGCGCCACCAAGTTTTGGCATGATTGGTGAGAAAGTATTGTATGCACGCAACTTTCATACGATCATCTATGTCTACCACTATGAAATAGTTTTCCATATCGTAGACTCAATCTTCCAAAACCTATTAGTCCCACATGCCTATGAAATTAGGTGGTTTCGAAGGCTTGAACTTTGAAACTCATGCAACTAGGGGCGATTGCAAAACTTCATCATCCTTAGAACTTGAAGAGGAGTCCAGTTGCTTAGGTTTAGCTGGTTTAGTTGCCTCAGCTTCTTTTTTCCTTTTCTTGTTCAATTTGCGAACTTCCCTTCGCAAATTCTCAATTTCAACTTCTTAAGCCATATGCTACAGTGTTGCAGCATCTAGCTCTTCCTCTTCTGACTCAGCCTCAGCCTCTTTTACAACATCTCTAACAAGAGATTCCTCCTCCTGATTCGCCTATTTAGAGGTTTCAGCATCATCAACATGGTTCCTTTTCACCATCTCACTAGCTGCATGAATGCTTCTATCAGTAACTGAACATGCATACAACATTCTTATTGAATGGTGCAATCCAACTAATTCTACACAGGTCACTTCGGATCTACTAAAAAAGTCTCTGCATATGCAACTTGAGTTAGAAAATTTGACAAAAATTGAATAAGAATTGTTGAGATAATTCTTCTGATACCAAATGTAGCACACATGAATTTGGAGCCGAACTCCAAACCTATTGCGCTACAAAACAAGGATCCGGTACAGTCCCACAAGCATTAGCTCCCCATATCCAACACTTACAGACAAAATGGTGTCAAACGGTGTCTAGCACAATTTTGGCATACCAATGGCATAACACAAGGAGAAGGGTACCCCACCGACTAGAGCAGTGTAGAGTTTGGGCTTAGACCCAAGTCAAATGCAGAACAAGGAGTGACACAGTCTAGTGGGATAAGGCATGATAGCGAGGGTGTTTGATAAACACGATAAGCTATTATGTAGCGCTATTGAGGGACTAAACTCAATATATGAGGGTTTTTGCCAAGCTAGTGCATGATAGAGCAAAAGAGAATTAACAAGTTGGGCCAAGTGTGCTTGGCTAAATAAACATTTAGGAATTCCTTCCTTATGTTCATTTGACCAAATACAGATATTAAGTCCAGTTTACTAACATTTGGACAAGAGGGGCTAATAAAAGGAATTAATAGTACCGGTGTTCTGCCATCATGGCAATAAAGAGAGAGTGTTTGTAAGGATTGGCTAACAAGTATCTTTCGATACCCAAAGTTATATTCGCGACACTCTCCCCCCCTTAGGGAAGATTAATGTCCTCGTCAATGCATATATAGGTTTAACAAACTGTTAAGGAAACAACTTCGAAAATTAACAAAAAGCATATTATATAGGAAACACACCGACTTAAATGAGTTATAGAACTACTTCTCCTTTACATCCAAAGATATTAACACGTATACAACCTCCGGTTGTCGCTAACAAGGAAATGACTAACAAAGTTAACCACCCTTACTGTTCCAAGTACTACTTAGCTTACAAAGGAATGATACATCCCTACCCACAAGGATATAGAGAGAGAGCTAGAGTGTACCGCATGTGATCATGGGATGAGATTTGAATATAATGTCACCGTCAATCTTTGGAACCTTGAGGGATAAATGGGGATAAAATAGCCACTAAGGGCTCTTTCATCAAGCAATTGCCCCTTTTCCAATTGGCTTAAAGGGAGAGATAGGGTGCGTTATAGTTGGTATCGGAGCAAATGGCACGAATTCAATTCCCATTGATTAGTGGCTATTTAAAAATATAATATACCCTTGAGCAAGGTATATTCCTACCCATAAATTTGAAATCGTACATATTGGGCATTCATACGTACATCTTTCCTCTTGTGTGAAGTATCCACTATGGGATTGTAGTACGGGTGGATGACTAGTTGCCTTACATGGAATAGTTAGTCTACATAATGGAAGGATTGGTAGATTTAGTGCAGAAATGGAGGTGCTAATTCCCCTTGGTTCAGTAAGGGTTGTTAGTCAATAGTCAATGAAGACATTGATATTTCTAAAGGGGGGGTGAGTGTAACGTATGTGATCATGGAATGAGATTTGGATATACTGTCACCGTGAATCCTTAGAATCTTGGGGGATAAATAGGGATAAAAATAACCATTAAAGGCTCTCTCATCAAGCAATTGCCCTTTTTCCAATTGGCTTAAATATAGCAACGCTAAAATCACTTTTTGGGTGGATGAAAAGTGACCAGGCAAAGGCAATCAAAGCACCATGATGTGTGTTACGTTTCCTCTTCTGGGAGCATCCTAGAGATGGGAAAAAAAAAAAGAAAAACTTGCTCTTTAGAGAATATTCTTGCTTTCCCTGATATAGGAAATGGAATGTAAGAACCCTAAAATCACAGGGTTAGGGAGAGAGTGCAATGGCGTGGGGGAAATCGATGCAGCAGCTTCTGTCGGGATCACTGGAATTTGTGCCACCAGGGTCTGCGCCACCAAAGTTTGATGTGTGCACCAATCTCCTAAGACTCGCAATGCGGTAAGATTCATTTCTTGCTCTATTTCTCTCTCACACAGATATTTAGCCTTGAGAGGAAGAAATGGAGAGGAATCGACACATTGTCTTGCGCTCTAAAACTCCTCCTATTTCACCTTCAAGCTTCAGAGGACATCACTTCTCCACATAAAGTGTGGATCGACTTCAACGTTGCTAGTCTTATTGTGAAACCATGCTTTGACGAGAGGGAGAAGCAAATAGAGTTTAACGAGAAAAAAGGATTGCAAGTATGCTCTCTTTCCTTTTTGGATTTGATGCTTTCTTTGCTTGGATTTCATGCTCTAGCTTTTTTTTCCTTGTAGTGTTATGCGATGCTAATGGACAAAGCAATCTTTTTACTTCTAACAATGAATCAAAATGCGCTTAACGCACTCCAAACGAGCATCCCCAAGCTCAAGTAGGTATGCTCTCTCTCTCTCTCCCTCCCCCTCTGCCTTACACTAGACCTGTCCGTCCCCCTACCCTCTCCCTTCCCGTCCTCGTCCTCCTCATCCTCTCTATCCCCCTCCCCCTCTCCCTCTCTCTTTCTCTCTGAAAATCTAAACTCTTCTCCTCTTTTCTTTTTTTGGTCGGGATGGTGAAGCCTCTTGTTCGGGCTGATATTCTCTACTCGCTAGTGACAAAAGTAAGTTTTGTTTCAATGATATAACCAGTGATATACCATTTTTAACAAGTTGGTGACTGAATGGAAATAAAAATAAGCTAATTAGTTGTTCATTGCAATCAAGGTGGGAGCAAGTGGTTACATTTCACTAGGTATGCTTCATCACATTCTCTCTCCAATAAATGTTTTTGTCTTTCCTAGGAATTCTTCTCGTGGAGCCTTGTAAACTTCCCGGTCTTATGTCATTCCATTTTACATCTCAGAAATGAGAATTGATTATTTTTGCTTATCTTCAAAGTCCTCGAAGGCATTTTATTTGCAGTTGAACCATTTAAGGACGCTGACAAGCCCCTTTAGAGATGACAGTAAGCCGTTTATTATTCTTTTATGCTGGTTTATATGTGCTCAGGACATGCACATCATTCATAGTTTAATCGTTCGGCTAGTGCAGCTGATGTTACAGAGCTCGGTTGGACAAAGGAGAGGAATACAAATCAGCTCAAAATTAAGATTGCCCAGGGTGAAAGGTGTGTTTGAGTTTTTTTCAACCTTTATGTTTTGTCTTCTAGACAAAACTGGAGTCTAAGTCTAGAACTTGGGTTGACAAAGACAAAGCAGATGCAATTCAAACAAACTTTTAAAACTTTCTTGAATTTAAGCACTTAATTTTTGTTTTCATTTTTTTGCTAGGCTCTATGGGCTTCGGTGTTTCTTGATATTTGCAGTTTATTGGACAATCTGATGATTACATTATCAAGGTGACTTGACTATTTATGACCTTTCTTTTCTCTTCTGCTTGCAACCATCATTAAAAAGAATGTTGTGTTTGCTAGTTTGGCTTTGTGCCTAAGTAATTGGCTACAGAGTTATTTCAATGCACATGGGAAGGCTAGTGAACAATTTGCTGTTCAAAATAGTCGCACAGAGGCTATTGTCTTTTGAAAAGTAAGAAAAATGAATTATCTTTGACCTTTCTTTCCTCTATGTTGTGCTGGTATGACTAGTGGCTTGGCATATTTCTTGAAAGATCACCCCAAAGGTACACAAGTGAAGAACTTACTGGATCGTTATTTTAAATTCTCTTTCAAGCTTACAGATGAACAAAAAGATTGTAAAGATGCAATAGGTGATTCTCCCCTAGGGACAAATCCAGCTTTGTGACTTTCTAACAGCTCGTTCTGCCCAGCAAGGAAAACACGCAAACTGGTATATATATCTCCATATTAACTAAAGAAGTCGATATAAAATGTTGTTTGAAATGCAAGTAGCAACAATCTATTATTGCTGATCTTCATTTTGGATGCCTTGTTGGCTGCCAGGTAATCATTCTAACCTTTGAACGTATTGCAGTGCTTAGAAATGTGTACATGATGAATGTGATGATAGAACAAGAGAAACAGAATTTTAGCAAGATGAATATCTTCGTCTCGTTAACACCTGTATATGAACATTTGCACCAGGGGCCCATACACTTTGAGCACAATCGATCTCATGGAGTATAAAGTTTTGGCGTTTCAAGCATTTCAAATGAAGTATTTGTTCCTTTTGGTTTTGTGTTTGACATAACTTGAATATTATTTTTTGTAATTTAGTTGAGAATCTATTTGATTTGGGCTAAAGGCTTAGACAACGCTTTATGGATTTTTTGAGAATCAAATAATTGTTATTTCTTCTTGTTACCCAGCCGAATGTCACGGAAATAACTCACAATGCATTTTATTTTTGTTTTGTTGTTTCAACTTATATAAAAGTGTAATCAATTAGCATGCTAGTGGCCCTTTGGACCTTGGGTTGACAAGACATAGCAGGTGCAGTTTAAACAAAGTTTTCATTAGAACAAGCCGAGCATACAATATAGTCCTTTTTTTTTTACCATTCAAAAGTGTGAGTTTTCCTTTTTGTTTCTCCACTCCTTAGAAAGACGATTGGTTGATGGAAAGGGGCAAGCAGTCTAGAAAAATAAGACTACATGGAGGTCTTTGTGTGGACAATTTGCTCCTTTTATGACGTAAGAATGCAATTGATGAGGACTCTTAAACATCCAAGGTAGGAGACGTGAGAACTTATAGTGGAAACTTTGACATTGAACCAAAGTTTAGAAAGAAAGGAATTGTTTTGTGAGTTATGCTGGTTTCTAGTGAATAGGGAAGACCTAAAAATCGATGAATGAAGCTATCAGGTTCATCTCGAGGGCATGCTTGCCTGAGTGTTGTAGGGCCTTCCTCTAGAAGAAAAATATCATAGGGCCTTCCTCCAGTCCAAACAAGTTTGCATCCCTTTCGTTTAAAACTCTCAAAGATGATCGAGACACAAGAAACATTATTCCCCATCATTTGAGCAACCAATATGTATTGTAAGCATTCTTTTTTCCTTTATTTTCTTTTGGGGTGATCATGTACTCTCTATAATATTGAAAAACAAAAAGGTTGTGAAAGTAAATACTAAATAAAATAATTAATATTATAATAATTCAGAATTTAAATTTTACATCAAACTTACTAGCATTCATTTTCTATATATATGTGTGTGTGTGTGTATATATGTGTATATATGTGTATATGTATATGTATATATATGTATATAGTATAAGCATGTTAGAGCATGTTAGACAACAAGCTCATACACAAGCTCAATATTTTAAAATTACTACTATGAGTACTAGAGGGATATAGGATTTACTATATACAAGATTTGATGGATTAGATTCAATCCCGAATAGATAGTCTAACTATAATTAGCATATTACCTAGGCAAAGTAATATATATGTATATGTATATGTATTATAAACCACCATCTAGAAGATGAAAAAAGTGATGATGATAAGTTAAGTGGATTATTTGAAGTTTATATTGGGCAATTATAAATTACCATAAGAATTTTAAACTTCCATGGAACCACCAACATAGTTGCTGAAAACCATAACTAAAACAAAACCCAAAGCCATGGCACAAATGTTAATCAATTACAAAATCCCCATGAATTAACTACCAAATGCTCAAATTAACCTCAAAGCCATAATTTTGAACTAAAGCAAGGGACTTCAAGAACCATTATAGTCCATGAAACAGTTCAAAGCAAGGGACTTCAAGAACCATTATAGTCTATGAAATAGTTCAAAACAAGGGACTTCAAGAACCATTATAATCCATGAAACAAAATTGCAATAAATGATATATCCTACATTTAAGTCTACTCACTGATGATCCTTCAAGACCACTATCAACTTAAATTCACAACTATAAGCAAAATTTGCCTTTACATCTTCCCTTTAGTCAACATCTAAAACCATGTTAACTCGAACTCATGACTTTTATCCTTGTTCAACAATATATATATATATAAGAGGTCTAACTTACTCTATTCATCATCTACATTCTCCTTATCCTCTTCTTAAAGTACAAAGAGTTCTTAAACATTAGCTTTATTTGGATTTACTATGTTCGTCTTCACTTTGTCATTTATGTTTAGTTACACTCCACTATCACATTTGTTTAACCTCACTATATTAGGGTTTGATGTTCTGTTTGAATTCACTATGCTCTTCCTCACTTCACAATCCATATCACTTATCCTCAATCCATTATTGTATCCATTCATCCTTATTCTATTATTAAAGCCAAACTCCTATTTGTCCCCTTTACCCTATCTTCTGAAGAAAATAAGTTTGAAACATTAGGGAAAAGAGGAAAAACAAGAAAAATTGAGGAAGAAATATTATGGAAAAAGAAAAAATGGATAAGAAGTATTAGAAGAGGAATTTTTAACAATTATCAATTGAAAAATGGTGAAATAAAAAAGACATATGCTCAAAGTTGGAGAAATAAGGGATTTCCTATTATAGCGTAAGCTCACACAATATGGTTCAAAAGCGAGTTAACTACACGTTGAAAAAGGCACAAACATTCAAATGACTTACTGGAAGTGTTGCGACCATAAGCCCCAAATAATTTGGCCACCACAATATAAGCAAATGATTCATAGCGCTAACCTTCTCAATACAAAACTCAACATTTAAGATAGGAAAATTAATAAAAACATCCACACTCTCAAGAGAACACATAAACTTTTTAACAACAATGGTAAAACAAAGGCTCTCAATAACACTCATAAATAGGGACATACACTTAACCCAAAACTAACGACTCAATCCTTGGAACAAAGGAATACTCATTATTAGAATTGATCAAAGACTTTGCCAATGAAACAAAAGTAAAATTCTTAATTTCATGCATATACTCAATATCTAGATTAATATAAAGAGGACAAAAGACACTCAAATTAACACTTGACTAATAATAAGAATCACAAGAGTCACAATTGATTAACGTGAGAGGAAAAGGAAACACTAAGAACATAAGAAGATGGCTTAGGCTGAGAAATAAGAAAAAAGTTAAGTAAGGAATCAATTTACCAAAGTGTTGTAAGCTAAAAATCATGATTGGAATGATAAAAAGTCCATTGGATGAGATCAAGTTTAAAACTAAGTTTAAGACCGACTCTGAGACTAAGTCTGAGACCAAGTTAGAGTATTAATATAAGTCATGGGGTCAAAACCTGAAGTGCTCATCCTAGGGGGGCTACTTCCAAGGAGTATTATAATAGGGATAGTGAGGCTAAGGACTTAGTTTTGAAAGAATTTTTCAATAGTGCTTCTAAGCTGAGTTAAGGTTAAGATTAAGGGTTAAGAACCTTGGAGTGAGTATAGGCTTGAGAAGTGTCAAATAAACTCCTCAAAGAAATGGTCAAGAGCAACTTCCACTTCTAGAAAGGAAACTAACTGTAATGCTCTTGACTCAAATGGAATAATGCCCCATTCGAGTACTATTAAGCTTATTGATTCTTGCCCCTTCCTAGGAGCTTGAGCCTTCCCTTTGGGACGGAGGTGTAGAGTTAAGGTATTTATATTGAGCCATTAAACCATAGTGTTTCCCCTTAGTGTCCCAAACGAAAAAATGCACTCAAGGCTTAGGATTTTTTAGGAATTTATAAAAAGTTGGCTAACACTATATTACCTATGTAGTAAGTAGCTAAACTTAAATAAGACTAAGCCGAAGTTGGCGTGATAGACAGGAATCTTGGCAAGGGGATTTAGCTAAATCCAAAGCAAAGATAGTTAAATAGACAATATAAATTAACAAATTGGAAAAAAAAAATTGTAACTTACAATTTGGTATGGGAACTTCTTCTCAATTTTACCGAAGGATAGAGATGCCCTCAAATGCTACTTTACATCTAAAGGATGAGTTAAGTAAGTTGAAGCAAACAAGAACCATTTAAGAATATATGAATGCATTTATGGCCAAAAGGATCTTTGTCACAGATATGGTTAACATAGATGCATTCCACACTTTTATCTTAAGATTGCAAACCTGGGCTCAGGGTAAGGTGATGCACTAGAACTCGTTAAAATACAAATAAGCATTAAATGTTATGCTAGACTCACACAAACAACTACTTTGATTCACTTCCTATGCTAAGCAATAATCCCAAGTCTGGAGGACACTAAGGATGATGGATGCTCTTGACCCTAGCCCCTACTCTGACCTAAGGTGCTAGTTGCATAGTCACTGGTAGCCTTAGGTGCCATTGAAGAGGTCTAAGCTTGGAGTGTTGTTGTTGAGTTGAGGAGGAGCCAAGGAGACACATGAAAACCCTAACTTGTATCTGTGGACTAGCAGAATTCGAGTTCTTTTGGGACTTAGAAAAAACAAGTAGACCTAAACCCTAAACTTGTCTACAGAAACTAAAGCCACTCTTTCATAAAAAAGATTAAAATAATGTGATATTCTCAATATTCTTATATATTCTTTTAAAAGGAATTTCTAAAAGTATATTCTATATATCTTTAAGGTTTAAGTTCCCCAGGTTTCTCATGCCCCATCAATCCCTGCCTAGGAGTTGAATGATATATGTTACTAAAGAAAAACCTTATAATATAAATTTAAATATTTCGATATTAAATTTTAAACAACCAATGACATACTTAAATTTTTTTTTATATATAAATGATTACATTACTTGTAATAGTTTTTTAAAAAATTATGATGTAAAATATGAATTACATTTGTGTAGTAATACCAAGAGGAATTGTTCTTTACATGAAAATTTATGATCATAATATAGGATTCAAGATTATTATATTTTGGAGTCCATCATTCATGTATTAAGGCAGCTAGAACAATACAGAAAATGCTTTCCAATTAGCCCCATTCTTATAAACAGAAATGCAAAAGAGTCTAATATTGCCTACTAACTATTATATCCTAAATAAGTTTATCATAGGAGCTCACTTGAGTAAGGAGCGAGTGGGATGTGGGAGAGCATCCAGTGCGCAAGCAAGCAGTTCATGCTTCAATGGCCACTGTAAGCTACATAAGCCCCCCAATTCACTTCTAGCTTCAGTAAGAAGTTGGATGATGCCTTGAGTGAGAGAAGAAATAAAGTACTCCGGTTTTGCTGCCTGTGCAAGAGAGAAATAGTCTATGGCAGAGATATCTACATGTACAGGTAAATCTCCCATAGCTCAAACCTTGGAAAAAAAGACCATGAACACTCAAAGTTTTCCAAATTTTCAGGGGGATTCAAGCGTTTTGCAGCTTGGATTGCCGGGACCAGCAGATCACGAATGACGAGAAGCAAGAGCGCAAGAACAGCAAGCCCAAGTATTCTTCGTCGGGAGTTTACAATTACTATAAGAGACAAAATTTGAGAACCAAAGTGACAATGGCTGCGGCTGCTTGATCATCCAAAATCTTTTGGAAGAGAAATATACACGCATATATACAATAGAAGAATCAGAAGCAAAAACGCGGGTTTTTCATATGCAGCTTCCACAAGTTTACGCTGGCGGAGCACCCGCTCGATCCAGGCCAAAGCTCTAGAAGACTTTTTTCGAAATGGATAAATTCGTAAAGCTTATTAATTTAAGTTGCACAATTATACTGCAAACAATCAGTGATTACTTTCGTATTCTTGTACACCAGCTTTGCAAGTGCATAGCTTGAGCGTGACAGTTTGGAAGTCGCGCACTGCAAAAGCCTTTCAAGTTTAGTTTGGTGGTTTTCCAGTGAGATCACAAACTTACCTCGGCCCTCGCGTCCATGTACCTTCTTCCCTGTTATCCCAAATTCTCCAGATATGCAAACAGTGAAGAAGGAAAAGATTTGGGCAGCCAGTAAACAAAAGGTTGCTTTTGCCATCTGCCTTTGATCAAATCCAAGACCACAATTATATAAATACTCACCTTTCGCAAGACCGTCTTGCCATCCTCTATGGCTCGATGATGAAGCTGGGAATGAATGCGCAACTGGCTTCAATGTCCACAGTTGTCAAGGACGTGTGATCGTAGTGAGCCGACGAGTGCCATGTTGAATCCTCGAGGTTGTATGCAACCGGAGCATAACCGTACGAGGACTCACACAACTCTGTGAAAACCATGATTGTGCTCCCAACAAGCAGCGTCGAGGGGTATAGCAACGTCTTTCTCGGCTTCCAATTCTTGCCATACAGGTCCTCATACCGCTTGCTTGACAAAAGCTTCGCTTTTCCTTCTCGACAGTCCAGCTCCCAGATAACCACACACCCACAAGAATGCGTGACGAAGAAAATCCTGTCTTTCCACCTCCAAACTCCACAATGGGCAGTGTCGTCGGCATACTCCTTGTAGATGTAACCATTGTTGAGAGTTGGCTCACCAACGAAGTGCTTGTGACAAGACCAGGCCATGGAATCGGGATTGTAGGCCATGAGAAAGTATGGCGGGTAATGGAGTCCGGCGCGTCCAAGCACGGAGCCATCGATCTTGGTATTTGCGCCGTCGAGCTCGCCAATAAAGGGCACTGCCGACTTCCAAACCCGCGACTCTGAATCATACTGGCGCGCCTGGTAGATCACTTCGTAGTCACTGCCAACTTCACTGTAGGTGATCGCCAGCTTGTAGGAACCTTTGGACGGATCAACCTCGAGATCTATCCTTTCGATGGGGTCGAGCGGACGAGAAGGGATATCGATTGGAGGCAGCCTCGTCCATTTGTTTGTCAATGGATTCCCCACCACAAAGTTCCATGCTGTGTCAGGCGCACGCGCCTCTTCTGCTAGCAATCCACAAACCAGGCCGTGTGAAGAAGAAACTCCCATCGAGAGACACCCACGAGGCCCTAGATTCAATCCGGTAGATCTTCTCGCGCCACTGCCCGGGTACCACACTTCTGTGTGGAAGCCGTCCTTTTGGCTGGTGCGCAAGACACAACAGACCTGGTCTCTTCCCTTCCATTGCTGGGCAAATTCCTGTGAAGCAATGGCGCTATGGCAGGATCTACAAACGCATCGGAGCCTCCCCAGATCGTCAAGATCCGGAGCAAGAGATCTCGCGGTAGCCGCTCCATTCTGCCCTGATCCAGAGAGAAAATCCCAATTTTTATGCTTCTTCTCCTTCCCTTTCAGTTGCCCTAAACGGAATGGCGAGCTTTATAAAAATCACACTTTTGTGTTCTTGACGATGTGCTGACAATGTCGTAGCAGGCAATCGCGCGCTTGTGAATTGCCATATCCAACCTCTGCTAGACAGAGGCCATGGGCAGGCGCTGGAGGAGCCGACGCTCGCCTGTCCGTTTCTTCCATGAGAGCTACCAAGGCGTCGTCGTTTGCCCCGGCAAAGGCTTCCTTGATCGCCGTGGACACTAAAACTCGCACCATCTATCAAACAAGCTACGTTAGAATGGAAGCGATGGAAAAAAAAATTCCTCGAGACAAACCTTTCTTAGAAACCTGTCCGCGACGAGCTCCACAACCATGACATTTTCCTGGAGAAAGCATCATCAAAACCAGTTTTTTCGAGCAAAACACGAGCAAACCTCGTTGGGAAATGGCAGCTTGGCGAGAGCAGCTCGAGCGTGGTAGAGTGTGCACACCGTAGCAGGCCCGCTGTTAGACAAAACAATAATTTCCTTTCTTAGCAGAGCTCTCGAAGCTTTTGTTTCCAAGGTTACCTGCTTCTGGCGATCTTTGTGTCGCGAGCGAAGATTGCGTATGACAAGCTGTGGCCTTCGAGAGCTCGCAACAGCGTTGCCACTTTAGAAACATCAATCTCGTCCCTGCTGCGAAGCGGAAAAATGTAAATGTAGCGTCTCCACTTTGCAGAAAAAATGGGATGGAAGTCGCGGTCTACCTGCATAACATTTCTCATTTAGCAAACACAGCTCTTCAAGATAGAACTCACCTCGGACGCTGACACTGCTCGCAGGATTGTTGGCATGGCGGAGTTGACAGCAGATTTCACGTCTTCCTCTTTGCATTCTCTCATCCATGTATCTACAAACAGGATTTGGGAGAGAACAACTTAGAAAACTCTGGCGGACTGGAGTGAATTACCTTACAGAAGGAGCAAACTTGTCCACAAGCGTGAACACCTTTGTCAGTCCTCCCCGCGACTGAAACTAGAGCTTCTTTGATCTTTCCCTGTTTCTCCAGATTACTTGCTCTCTTTCCATCGACAAACCTCCCAAGTTGCTTCTCAAGAACACTGGAAATCTCTCCTTAAGCAAGCAAGCAGTGGGAAAACGAAAAATTCCACCTTTGGACAGTCAGGAAACCCGGTTGCTTTTGCCATCCTGCGAAAGCTGTGCCGCTGTAAGAAAGAACAATCTTAAATGTCCTCCTTTCCCACCTTCCTCCTCTCTCTTTGGAACGATCGACTATGGGAAGCGACTTATCCTCTTCTTGCTGCTTGGTTTCCAAGCAGCGATCTTCAAATTTCTCCTGGAAATCCCTCTTAAATCTATCAAGATCCAGAAAAAAATGCTCACATTGTGCTCGATCCTCAGATCGCGAAGCCCGATCTGGCCATTCACAACGAGCTGATAGAACTTGAGCACGGAATCCCACGGCCGCTGCTCAAAGAACTCGTGGCAATCCCTGGAGCGACAGAAATTCTCATTCCAGCCCGACGCAGATAGCGCGCTTACCTCGCAGACCATCGTCGCTCCGCCATAGCTCTAGGAATTAGGGTTCTTTAAAGAAAGATGCATGTGCAAAATATTCTATTTGTCACTCTCGTCAGAACGAGCATACGTGGCAGATGACAAGGCGATTACGTCAGCAAAAAGACCAGACGTGGCAGCTGACGAGGACTCTTTTGCTCTTGTATACAGGCAAATTACTTTTGGGCCAAGCGTTCTTCCCGGCGAGCGATTTTCCTCTCGCGGGTGGCCTTGTTCTTGGCGCGCCTGGCCTCGAATTGATCCGTCAGGGTCTTCTCACGGGCCTTCTCGGCCTTGAATTTGTGGATGTTCTCCATGAGCACGCGCTTGTTCTTGAAAACATTGCCCTTCACCTTCATGTACATGCTGTGGTACATATGCTTGTCGATCTTCTTCGCGTCGCGGTACTTGCGAAGGAGACGACGAAGAACTCGCATTCTTCGCAGCCAGACGATCTTGGATGGAAGCCGAGCTTCGCGAGTGCCGTGCCTCTTACCTGATCGGAGCAAAACCAGCAAAACCAGAGCGATCAATCGAGGGAAATCGAGCAAAAACGAGGAAGAACTTAGCATACCTTTGCCCGAGTGGCGACCCTTCCTCTTGGCCTCGAGCTCGCGGCGGGCGCGCGCGCGAGAGTGGATTTTCTGGGGCTTTTTTATCACCAAGCCATCCTTGACGAGCTTCCGGATGTTCTGCCCTGATTGAGCGTAACGATCAAACACGAGAGAACACCCATCTTTCACTTGTTCTTACTGGAATTCGCCATGGAGATCTCGTTCACTTCATTGGGATCGAGCCACACCTTGTTCTTGCCGCACTTGAGGACCGCAGCCGCCAGGCGCTTCTGGAGAGTGAGCGCCACCATCGCTGCGGAGAACCCTACTCGGCCCTAAACTACGCAAACCCTAAACCATACATTCTTTATGCGCTAGATTCCCCCCTTGTACGACGGTTGTCAATTTATGACCACGTGACCCAAAAGCTAATGTATGGAGCAAACCTGACCGACGACGAGCATTCCCCTGTTCAAAATCGCAGCGCATTTGGAGAGAGCTAGTTAGGGTTTAGGGTAAGGCGCAAGGGATGGAAGCTGCCGCCGCGGGGTGAATCGCGAGGAAATCTCCAGCAGCTTTGCTGCTGCTGCCCTGCTGCTATTGCTGGTGCTGCTCTTGGTGTTGGATCTGTCATTGCGGCAGCGAGAAATGGATGAGAATCAGCGCTGGAATGGCACACAGCTTAATGCGTACAACACTGTGGTAGCAGCGAGTGGAATTAGGGCAGCCGGATCTGTGCCACTGGGGGATTCCATGGCCGGGGACGACAATAATGCATCCAGCGTCACCAGGCAAAAGGTTGCTGCGGCCAAGCAGTACATTGAGAATCACTACAGGGCCAAGGCCAAGAGTTTGCAAGAACGAAGAGAAAGGTACCATCTCGCTGCTTTTTAATTTTTTAATCTAGTTCTCGTTTCAAAATCAAAGCTTTGCTTGCTGGGTCTGCGAGCTCAATCGCCGTGAATTGATTGTTTGATTGTTTGTTTTTTTTTTTTTTTTTCGTTAGGCGTTCGTTGCTCGAGAGAAACCTGGCAAATGCCGATGTTTCGGAAGAGGAACAGCATACACTTATCAAAGACCTTGAACGTAAGGAGACAGAGTACATGCGACGCCAGAGACATAAAATGGGCGTCGATGATTTTGAGTTGCTAACTATTATAGGGAGAGGAGCGTTTGGGGAGGTATGTTTTGGGCTTGGCTTCAGTTATATCCTCTGGCTGTTACTCACTGACTCAAGTCTTGTCTGTTCAGGTGAGACTGTGTCGACACAAAGAAAACGGCGAGATTTATGCCATGAAGAAGCTTAAGAAGTCCGAGATGCTTAGTAGAGGACAGGTAATTTGTTTTCCGTGTCCCTGCTCTACGTAACTCTAACGATCGTTTACAGGTGGAACATGTGAGAGCTGAAAGGAATTTGCTCGCGGAAGTTGATACTCACTGCATAGTGAAGCTGCACTACTCGTTTCAAGATGCCGAGTACCTTTACCTCATCATGGAGTATCTACCGGGTGGTGATATGATGACGCTTCTTATGCGCAAGGACACGCTAACGGAGGACGAAGCTCGCTTCTATGTTGCGCAGAGCGTTTTGGCAATCGAGTCCATTCACAAACATAATTACATTCACAGGTGTGTTTTTTATTCGCCAGCTCTTGAAGTTCGCTGATTTTGTTGTCTGCAGGGACATTAAGCCCGACAATCTACTACTTGATAAGAACGGGCACATGAAGCTTTCAGATTTTGGTCTTTGCAAGCCTCTCGATTGTAACACGCTCTCAACTTTGCACGAAAATGAGGAGGATGAGCCACGAGAACCGATGGACATAGATGAGCGCCTTGTAAGCCCATCAACCGGTAGTTCTTGGCGGAGTCAGCAAGAACAACTGTTACACTGGCAGAAGAACAGACGTATGCTGGTAATTTACAATCTATTTTTCTTCCGTAAGAACAATACAGAGCTCAGTCACGTTGTAGGCCTTTTCAACGGTTGGTACACCCGATTACATTGCTCCGGAAGTGTTGCTTAAGAAGGGATACGGCATGGATTGCGACTGGTAAGAACAACTTCGTTCATTTAGTTGCTATCAAGTTTCCTTCAGGTGGTCATTAGGAGCAATCATGTTTGAGATGCTAGTTGGTTACCCTCCATTTTATTCAGATGAGCCCATGAATACCTGTCGTAAGGTAATATTTGCTTTACTCGTTTCGGTAACGTTGTATCCTTTCCTTTTCCGCAGATAGTGAACTGGAGAACACACCTGAAGTTTCCTCAAGAAGCGAGATTATCTCCAGAAGCCAAGGATCTTATTTGTAGGTTGCTGTGTGACGTTGAGCATAGGCTGGGGTCAAGAGACACAAACGAAATCAAGGCAATTACTTACCTCTACTTTTTCCAAAACCTTGTGAATGTTTTTAAACATGTCAATTTCAATCCAGGCACACCCGTTCTTTAGAGGAATCGACTGGGATCATCTTTATGAGGTCGAAGCAGCTTTTAAGCCAGAAGTAAATGGGGAACTTGACACGCAAAACTTTCAGAAGTTCGAAGAGGTTAAGTAATTGAAAGCATTTATTATCTCAAGGCTGACTTGGCAAACATTATGTACTTCTAGGCTGGAACTCAAGGTGATCTTCCCTCGAAGTCAGGACAGTGGCGCAAGGTTTGTCTGCTTGATTTCCGTGTATGGCTTTCTAGCTGACGCTCTATACTGCAGGATGTCAATTTTGTCGGGTATACATACAAGAACATTGATCTTTTCAAAGCTAAGAACTCTCCTGTTGGTAAGTTTTCTAGACACCCTACGTCCTTGCTCTAGCGATGTAGCTCATTCTTGTTTTTCTTTTCTTTCTTTTTTCCTGCAGAGCTAAGGAAGAGAAGCCAAAGTCCTTCGAGGCCGTCCATTGTCTCAATATTTGGTAACGTGACGGTTTCTATATAAACATGTCTTCTTCAACGCTTTTGTTACAGAGAAAAACAACTCGTCAGACGAGATTAGCGACAGTGCTCCAACTGAAATGGAGGTGTCAACCATGGAAACCAGCGTTGTTCCGTCAAATCCTCCCTTACCCTGTCAACAGGCCCCGACGTTTTCATTTAGTAACGACACAAGATAGCTGTATAAAGCCCTTTCGTTTACTGGGATCCATAGGTACGGTAGTCAGGTGAGGATCTATAGGAAGAAGGTAAAAAACAGGGACAAGAGAGAAAGAGAACAGGAAGGGGGGATCTTTTCCTCTCAAGTTATAGCTCGCCAGGCAGCAAAGGGAAAGGGAAGAAGTGACATAAAAAGTAGTAGCTAGCTATAGCTAGAATGGCAGTTCGGGCCTTGGGCTATGCAGTGCGCGGTACCGTCTTCGTCTTCCACCACTCAATCCGTCAGCGGCACCAATAAAGCCTTTGGTTGGCACAATTACCGCAGCGATCCACAAGAAGAAGGAAAAGACTTCCAGCTTTGTATAAACTGTGGAAGCTCACAGAGACGTCAGTGGCGGAGCACTGGATCTGGAGCACTGGACAGGGAAGCGTAAAGTTTTGTGTAGCAGCGGCAACAACGAGATCCATCATCGATCAATCAATCAAGAACTAGAAGATCAAAGAGGACAGTGGGGTCAATTTGGACAGCTGCTGCTACTGCTGCGTGCTGCCGCGATGATCCTACTTTTTTTGGCTGCTACCACTTTTCTTTCGCGACCAACAAGCACGGCTTTTCGGACAGACTCTGTGGAGAAGAGCTGGCGTCATGGTGTGACGAGATTCATTGTAGTATGATATTTTTTTCTCTCTTATCTTCCTCTTGGGATTTCTAAAACTGTCAAGCCAAAGACGGTGTGGATGGCGCGAAGATTCAAATTCAAATTCAAAACGATGCCGAATATGCCGTTCACACGTGGCGGGCATCGGGCGGTGTTGCCCTCGCATTCAGCGCCAAAACACTCTTCATTAAAAAAGAGCGTTGTCAAGAACCCTAGCGAGCGAGCGATCGGTGATGGCGCGATGGAGCGAATCAGGGGCGGGCGAGGCGCTGGTGCAGCAGCTGCCGCGATGTCGCCATCGATTCTTTGTCGGCGCCATGTGGTAAATAGCTCTTTTGGCCGATTTTTCAAGCTGCCGCGCTGCCGCGCTGCTGCAAGCCTGATTTCCTGCCCTTGTCGTCTCTGATCGCCTCTGATCGCCTCTCCATCGCGTCTGATCGCATCGCATTTAAGAGATTTCTTTGTTTGCACGCCCCTGGAAGCCTTAAGCCTTAACCTCTCTCTCCTCCCTTTTACATCACAGGTCGCGCATGCAGTACGACGATAATTTGGCATCTTTCTTGTAAAAAGCCATAGCTTCGATCGGTCTGTTCCTGTTTGTCTGATGGATCTGGTGCGCTCTGGCATAGCCCTCTCTCTGTGCTGCCAGTTTTCACATAGCTATGTGACTTATGCTGCCTGCAAGGAAATATTCTAACTTCTAAGCTGATGATCCTGATCACCTCTTTGCGGTACACTAGCGCCCCCAGTAGTCCAATCATCCTTGCTAGCGATTCGCACGGATCATAATTCTCGCCTTGCACTTCTCTCTTTATTGCTGCCTGAGTGAGAGCCAACTTGGTTGCTCTCTCTAACCATACCTTTTCCAGAGCCAAGGAAAAGTAGTTTGTTCTAGTTGGACTGGGCTTCTGTCTGGCCGGCTGGCTGGAACTGGTTCCTTTCTTCTATCCTTTAAGCTCTCGCTTCGCACCGTTTGGTTCTTTTGTCTAGCTCCTCATTTCTGAAAAAAAGATGGTATATTTCCTCCCCTCCCATCGTGTCTGAATGGGACGTGAAACAGTGTAGTCGATAGAAGGAGAGATGGAAAAAAGGACATCTTGGTTTCATGGTCCCCGCACTCGCCATTAGTGGCGATGGCTTGCTGTTGAAACTACAGAAGGACTGACTTGATTCGAAGCTTGTGTATGTTTTAAATTCCTCTGGTGCCAGGACGTTTCTTTTCTCTAAATGTGATAGGCAGATCAAGACGTTCTTCTCGACTCCAATTTAGCCGATCCAGTTCCTTGCAAGTTGCAAGCATATATGATGCTTTCTCGCTATAGAGTTTTCTCTTACGGGACGGCCCAACCTGCAAGACTGCTCCAGTTGTGAGTTTATATAGGTGTATCTTTTTCTGCGAGAACGATTTTTAATCCCTTTACAATTGTGCAGCGGAAAATTCCGAAAGACGAGAGGAATGTGTCAACTATATTCCCAGAAAACCAGATGTCAAGCGTGCTGCCGCGGCTCAGCTGGTGAGGGAGGGGATCGCCATGTCTAGACATGAGTGATGAACGGAGACAACTGGAACGTACAGTTGAATCTTCATCAAAGGCACACGAATCTGAGAGCAGCAAGACGAGGAAACCCCAAGGAGGAGGACAGGGAGGAGGAGAAGAAGAAGCCGAGAAATTGAAAACAGCCAACACATCGTCACTGCGAATCCGATCGACAAGAACATCGCCAAGTCAAACGACGAAAGCACGGACAACCAAGTCTGGTGGAAAGGATCGGCACAGTAAAGTCAATACAGCTAGAGGCCCGAGGGACAGGCGAGTGAGGCTGTCCGTCTCTACGGCAATCCAGTTCTACGACATCCAGGATAGGCTCGGCTATGATCAGCCCAGCAAGGCTATAGAGTGGCTCCTCAAGAAAGCAAAGCCGGCTATCGACGAGCTCAACCAGCTCCCGCCGGCTCCGCTCTCAATTGGATGTGCAAGCTCGATAACCCCATCCAAAGACGAGAATTCTCAATCCACAAGTCAAGCGCAAGCTGGTTTCACTTCCACTACCGCTGCCGCCGCTGGAGAAACTTTCAATCCGTATCACTTCCAGCCAGAGCAATCGTCTTCCGCTTTAGCAGCACGGCAGGACAGTCATGCGTGGAAGCTCGAACAATTTCGCCATGCTCACGACTCGAGAGAAGATTCCAGGTTGAAGGCACGGGAACGAAAGCCGAGCTCGAGTAGCGCGCACGCAACGGAAGAATCACATCACCAACATCAGCACCACGAACAACTTACTTCTTTCCTTCATCAAAGCACCGTGTTTGACACGACGCCATCGTACACCTACAACAACAGCACTAGCAGCAGCAGCAGCAACATCATCAACACTCCAATGCGCTCGTCCTTCACGCAGCTTCTCCAGTCGCCACTCCCCAACCCGCTGCAAAGCTTCATCCAGAGCTCGTCGCATCATCAGCTCCTTCAGAACCAGTTCCTCAACACGCTGCAGGGGCTCTATCTCCCGGCTCCATCTCTAGGCCCGCTTCATCACTCGTTCCAGCAAGAGATCGCCGAGGCTGCCGCAACATCACAGCTGGGAGGAGGAACAGGTTCACTCCATTCTTTTCACCATCATAACTCTCCTCTTGTCCAGGTTCCAAGCGGCAGTCACGCCTCTCTCGTAAACCAGCAGTGGCCATCGCCGGGAGTGATGAATCCACTCCAAGTTCCATATGGTCGGGGCAGCTTGCTCTCCAGTCTCACTACTTCGGCAGCTTTCACCTCCGACATCGTCTCCTCCCGGCAACGCAAACAAGTCGACATGGACTATAGCCTCTCCTCGAGGCCGGCCATGGCTTCGTCTCCTCGAGTTTATAGTTTGGTACCAGCGCGGATTCAAGGCCTGGACGATGACGACGACATGGATCAACAACAACGACGGCAGTCACAAACCGAGAACTGAATCAAGAAAAATGGGGGAAAACGAGAGATAAGTGATTCCTTTTTTTTTCGATTCGCTTGGTTCTGTTTTTTCTGGGGAAATGTGCTTCCCCTGTTTACAGGAAGATTATAAAAACTCGAGAAAATAGAACGAAAAAAAGAATAGAGAAAGAGTTCCACTAGTTTGTCCTTCCAGGACAAAAGCGAAGAGAAAAAAAAAGGCTCACCGTGTCATTGATTGGGGGAGAGAGACAAAGATGTACAAAGTGAGACAAGGTGTACGGAGGCAATAAAAAAGAAAGAAAGAGGGGTTCTATGTACGGCCTTCCCTTCGAAGAGATCTCTAAGAGAAAGGAGGAAACGAGGAAACCAGGGAGAGACAAGGAAAAGAAAAATGGAGAACGAACAACAAAACTGGCGCAACCGTTGCGTTCTCTAGGTTCTTTCTTCTTCGCTTCAGTCTCTTTTTTTTTTCTTTTTTCTTTCGGTGAAGGAGGTGAAATTTATTTACCTGGCATTACGTCCATAGGCAAGAGCGTGGTGATTCGCAGTAACTCCTCCTCCTGGTTGCTGGTGATACATTCGTAGCCTCGAGGGTGATGAGACATTCTTGTTGCCTGTTACTAGCAATGTGGCTTTGTCCGGCGGCGATGATGGAGGTTGTGTGGAGGCAAAGGACATGAAGCTTCCACCGCCGCTACTGTTGGTGGCGGTGGCGCTGGTGTTGCTATCCTCGGCATACACTCCAGGGCTCTCCTCTGGCAACACAAACAGAGGCCTCGTCAGCTTTGTACGTTTGTTGTTGCCGCTTTGTCTCTATGTACTTCAAACGGGCTTACCAAAAAGCGTCTTGATTGATGGCCTTTTGGACTTTCCTTTCTTCCGCAGCTCCGCTGTGTCGAGCAAATGCGAGGGAGTAAGAAACTGGAAGAGATAAGAGGTGACATCGACGTACCAACACCGGGCAATTGCGAGTCTTGGATGATCTCGAAGTTCTTGTACGTGTAGCCAACAAAGTTGACGTCCTTGGAAGGAAGCATCTAAAGAATCGAGGAAGTAAATAACACTTTGTAGCTTTGCCGAATGATTCAACGCGAAGTACTTACCTTTCTCCATGGGCCAGCCTTGGAAGACGACTGTGTTTGGCCGATGGCCTACAATAAAAAAACTTAGGTGAGACGTTTTAACTCTAGCTTCGAGATGCTCACCTCTTCAAACTTTTCGAAGTTTTGTGTGTCCAGCTCATTGTTAACCTCGGGCTTGAACGCGGCCTCCATTTCGTAAAGCTTATCCCACTCAACGCCTTTGAACCAGGAATGCGACTGCAATTTACCACCGACAGCTATAAGGAACCTACGCGCCTATGAAACAGAAAAAGAAGACGCACCTTAATCTCGTGTGTTCCTTTTGTTCCAAGTCGTTGGTCGACACCGCAAAGCAAACGACTCATCAAATCCCGTGCCTCGACAGACAACTTAGCCTCGTCGGGAAATTTCAGGTGCGTTCTCCAGTTTACAATCTATGACAACAAGACCATTAGAAATCCTTCCATACTCTACAAAATCATCTACCTTTCTGCAGGTGAACATGGGCTCGTCCGAATAGAATGGCGGGAATCCCACTAGCATTTCATACAAAATGGCTCCCAGCGACCACCTGAACAAACCAGAAACAAGTATTATAAGAATTTTAAAATGCGCACGAACTTAGTACCAATCACACTCCATGCCATATCCTTTTTTTAATAAAACTTCAGGTGCAATATAGTCTGGAGTTCCCACAGTTGAGTATGCCTGGAATCCAGGCACACGACAAGTCAGAACTTTCACCATATGGACAAGAGTATTAGGATTTCCTTACCAGCATGCGTCTGTTTCTTTGCCAGTGTTGAAGTTGCTCCTGCTGAGTACGTCTCGGTGCGGGACTAGAGGTGCGCCTATTAACGTCCAAACCATCTCTTTGATTCTTGTCTGTGGAAAGGTCGTTTTCCCGTAGCATGGGAAAGTTGCTGCAATCCAGCGGCTTGCAGAGACCAAAGTCAGAAAGCTTGAGATGGCCATTCTTATCGAGGAGTAGATTGTCAGGCTTGATATCCCTGCCGACGGAATCGTGTCAGTAAAAGCACAATCAAAAGACAATAGAAGTTGAAGTAACACCTGTGAATGTATTTGTGCTTGTGAATGGATTCAATAGCTAGAACCGCTTCCGCAATGTAAAACTTCGCTTCGTTCTCTGTCAGCGTATCCTTCCGCATCAAGAGTGTCATCATATCACCGCCAGGAAGATACTCCATGATCAGATAAAGGTATTCGTCGTCTTGGAAAGAACAGTACAGCTTAACTATGTAGTTACTGTCGACTTCAGCGAGGAGATTTCTCTCTGCCTTCACATGCTCGACCTGGAATATTAAAATCGTAAGCACTTGAATATGTTGGTAAAAAGCAAAGATCATACCTGGCCCCTTCGCAGCATCTCCGATTTCTTGAGTTTTTTCATGGCATAGACATATCCTGTTGATTTTTCTCTGCAGAGCCGGACCTGCATTCACAGATTTGTACACTAACTTACAAACCAATCCATGCGAAAAAGCCAATGCACTTACTTCTCCAAAAGCTCCTCTGCCAATTATCGTCAAAAGCTCAAAGTCGTCCACTCCCATCTTACGTCTCTGCAGCCTCATATACTCCGTCTCCTTCTTCTCCCAGTCTTTGATTAGGTGGTTCTGCTCCTCGGGAGAAACATTTGCATCCTGGAGCTTTCTTTCGAGCACCCATCGCCTAACCAATCAGAAGGAAAGGAAAAAGGTATAGAAAAACCCAGAAGAAAGTACACAGGAAATTTTTTTCAAGCACACGAACACCACCATACCTCTCCTTACGTTCCTCGAGATTCTTCAATTGCGATTTGTAGTGGTTCTCGATGTATTGCTTGGCAGCCGCGACCTTTTGCTTGGTAACATTCGATGGGGCCTCTTCCATCACTGCCGGCTTTGGAATGCTCTCGGCGGCACCATTTTTACCATACTTGCCCAAAACTAAAGGCTTGGATTTCTCTACCTTGGGCTGAGCATGGAAGCGGCTAAACCATCCCTTACCCCCTTCCATTCTTTCCCGATCGACACCTGGGCTAGCTGAAGACCTGTTCTTCCCAATCCCTGATATTTAGCCTTACTTTGACTAGATCGATCGCTCCCAAGAACGCCAGAGCAATGGGGATCGTTCCCCGGCAGCTACGCCGATACATTTGCAATCCCCTACTGGATCGCCACAGTATCGGCAATCCGACAATTCGTTGCCGCCATAGCCTGCCTCCCGCACAACGAAATTTCCCACAGATCGGGCGGCGCCAAGACGAGACCGACACGCTAGAATGCCGGCACGATCGCCCTCAGCTCCACCGCGCACAGCGCTCCAAAACGCGTTCCCCCGTACACATCACTGCCCGGAATGCGTGCCACTGGAATCCGCGAGCGCAATCCAATGCTACAGTGCCGATCGAGCGACCGCCGGCGAAGGGGAAGGAAAGAATCGAGAAACCCTAGCTCTAGGACGCCGCGCCAGGGGAGGCCTTGACGCTCCAACAAAAGAGAAGCAACGAAGAATACGTGGTGTTTTACCGGGTTTGCGATCGTACGGACGAGCCTACCAGCGTGGCAGCATCGCGGCCGTCGGTGCTGCCACCCACGTACCGCGTGACGCCGGCAATGAAGGAGCATTTACGTGGTAGAGCTGCCGTCGATCAGCGCGATCCAGCGGCGGCAATCGGTCCAAGTGTTAGGAATTTTCTTGGTGTTAAGAAATCGCTTTGGATTATATTTCTCGATATTTACACTTAGGTGTTCTCAATCCCATGGAGAAATCTTTACGGCGCAAGTTCTTGTGGATTGTCTCATTGTTTCTACTGATTTTACTTTGGATCGGCTACCCAAGTGATAGATGCGTGCTCAATTTCTCCACTGGGGCGGTCAACTTTAGCAAAACGCATCAAGAAAGAGTGAGATTTCAGGTGGATCTTTGGAGCGAGACCTTGCATGGAGTGATGAACAAGAGCACCAATCTAGATCTCGATTCACTCTCTTATGCTCCTCACATCCAAGATTGCAAAAGGTCTGGGCAATTGCATGCTAAGTTGGATGGTCGTGGAGAGAATGGGAAATGGCCCCCTTGGAGCCTGTCCCAGGGATCAAACCTTGATAGCGGCGAGGTGGAGATTATAATGGATCAAATGTTCTACATCAACAAAACAGTTCCCAGTCTCAATATTCCTTGGGTATATAAATCTATTGATTTGTTCTTAAATGATATAACTTTGGAACTTTCTTTTTCCTAGATTCTTGGTGGTGATGAGGAAAATCTCCCATTGACAAGGCTTGTCCAGCATGATTTGTGGCTGAATCAACACCCCAAAGATTGCAGCAATGCAAGGTTTCTCATGGCAGACTGGTTTAGCGAGAAAGCACCCAACTCCATCGGCGTTGGCTCGGAGCTTGTGTACCTCTCGGCTATGTTCTCGATGGCTGTCATGCAAAAGAGGGTCTTGGTGACCAAGGCGTATCACGGTGCAAATCACTCGGGATGTTTGGGTATAATATCATTTCATCTTGAGGTTGAGAATTTTGTTTGTGATCTTATAGGATTCGATCATACAAGATTGTCTTGTTATTTCGTTCCTGAGGCTTCGAGTGAATGCATTGCCCGGGCTTTGGAGCTTTCTTCGCGAAAGGAATCTTGGGATCAAGGCCTTCTTATAGATTTTGATTATAATCATGGATGGTTTGTTCCAAGGTTCGTAGTATTTTAAAGTTGCTACTTCAATGTTTTCCTCTTTCCTGCTGTGAAGGTTGTGGGGCGAGCCTTGGAAAAGAATCCAACCATCTGTGGAACTCAATGGGATTTTCATGCAAGATGTTAATGGTAACAACGAAAGAAGGTGGTGGAGGGCTCAGGTTTATTAACAACTTAAAATTTCATTAATTTATACTAAAAGTATGTTTCAGGTGTTTCGATATCTCATGCGTTTCCCGAGCGAGTATCTTTGCAATCTACTAAACGTAGCCCGGAATGAGGCATTTGGAGAGGCAGCAGCAAGATTGATACTAAAGAATTATCCCCAAGGCAATTGGAACTCTAACAATCATAGCTCTCATAGTGAGAGTCCCATGGAAGCAAATGTTTGGAGCAGCTATGGACCATGGATTCCACGGCCTTTAGTGAGCATTCACGTGAGGCAAGGAGATAAAAACATCGATATGAAAGTCCACCCCTTTAAAGACTACATGAAACTCGCCACCAGGCTGCGCAAGAAATTCCCACATATAACTGGTGTGTGGCTTTCAACAGAAATGCAGGTAAAAAGTATCTGTTTCCTTATTGCATTTTTTTTTTTCATTTTGTTTTTCTAGAGTGTAATTGACGAAAGCAAGGAGTATGAAGGATGGAACTTTTTCTTCACAGATATAAAGAGACAAGTTGGAGCAACACGCATGGCCGAGTACATGGCTTCACTGGGAAAGAGGAAAAATTTTGAGAATAGTTATGTCAATCTCTTGATGGCTGCTGACTGTGATTTCTTTGTTGGGGTTTTGGGGTCAACTTGGAGCTATGCCATTGATTGCTTGAGGATGACCAGTGGAAAAGTCAAGGCTGGCTTCCTCACGGTCAACCCCGTAAATATGTTTCTGCGCTAATTCAAAGAAGAAAACCAAGAGAAAAAACAATCCCACTCACAAGAGCTTCTTCAATAGCACTAGCCCAGGGATGATTACTGGGAAAGTTGTTCGCTTCCAATCTTGTGTGAGAGAGCTTGTCAGGAGAAAAGTTCGCCAGCTATGATCATGCTACAGCAGCTATGATAGTACGCCAGTTCTCAAGTGCTATAGCCGCACAATAGCAAGATCAATAACCAAAGCTCAAAAATATAAAGCATAAACTTAGTTATGGAATTTTAACACTAGGAAAGCCATCCTGTTCCTAGATAGCTCCCATCCTGTGAACAATCTCCACTGTCAACATTCTTATTGATTTGTGATTGTTAGTGACTATACTGGCCCTGGTGTGTGGAGCAAAAGAAGACGTCTGGGTGCGTCTTGCGTGCCATTTCCATGGTGGACATCAAAGTCGATGATTAAAACTCGCTTGAGGCCGCTAGTGCACTGTGCATGTCTAGCTGTGATGACCGCATTGCCAAAAACGCAGAATCCCATGGGGCCTGCCGGGACTGCGTGGTGGCCTGAAGGTCGGATCAAAGCAAATCCAATTGGGGGCCTTGGACCAGACACACTCATCTGGAAAAAAACGAAGAAAAAACATTCTCAGGTAGGAGTTACGCAAAAGAGCCTATGGATTAGTAGAGAAGTCGACCACCACTGCAAGCATGGATTCTTCGTATGTCTTTCAAGCATTGTTAAAAGCTTGTAGCAAGTATAAAGGAACTTGAAACTGTTTGCAAATACCGTGGATCTATAATAATAAGGAGTTGCTAAACTTTCTGGGCTGCTAAATTGACAAAATGTGGAGTAACTTGGTCAATATCAGTTTTTTATTGCAGTGGGTGTGCAATACGTGGGGGAGGAGGTGGTTTATTTGTGCAGCCCAAGAGGGAAAAACTCTCCTTTTACCACAGCTCCTCTTGCAGCTAGGGAAATTTTCTTTGCTAGAGATGGAGGCCCAAGAGTTTGTGCTGCTGCTCACATTGAAAGCTAGTTGGGAAGCTTGAGTGTTAGTGTGATACTCATGGTGAAACCAGCCCCCCCCTCGCCCCCCTCTCCCCCGCCCACCCTATCATTTTGGGCTTTTACCCTTTGACCTGTATTAATATTTGGAGTCATACTCAGTCTTAGTCTTCGGTTTTCAGTCTTGGACTTAGTTTCAATCTTTATTTCAGACTCCATCTCATACTCTATTTCGGATTTCATCTTAGACTCTATTTCAAACTCAATGTTGTGTGTATGCTGTGTCTAGGGTTTTATCCATCCCATTTTTCACAAAAGTTCTTGCTTCTGTATTTAGGGCTAGATTAGCAATGGAGCACCATGGCTGGTGCTTATAGAACTAGAGAGCTTGCTTAGATCTCTCATATGCTGCACAAGAATTTTCTATTCATCTTTGTAGGATGCCTCAGTTAAGAATAGGTAAGATCTTTCCGTTCTTGCAAAGGAAATTCAATTTTCAAGTTCTACACTCGGTTTTAACATGTGAGAAGCTGGCTCTTGCAGTAATACATATTGCCATGGTAGAGTAATTGCAATTGAAGGCATAGTGATGACTTTCAACTCTTGATTTTGTGCAAATGCCTCTTGGTTGGCTGTGAGACTGATAGTCGAGCCATAGTCACTAGAGTAGTTCCTAGTGAGAAATTCTTTGTCTCTTTCTATGATTACAATTTTCTTATATAAAACACTAACCATATAGCAATAACCAAGGTTAAAATAGAGACATTGAGGATTACAATTATATGCCTTTGCTAGTAACTAAATTTGGGTGTTTTACATGTTTCTTCAAGTATATGTCCTTTATATGATGCCAATAGCAACACATTTTAAGCATGGTGAGGTGCTAGAAATCTAGATGGCTTCTTTTGAAATTTTTTCCCCATAAAACTCTTAATGTATTTGTCTTTTGGCTCAAATTTGAAGTTTTTCAAAGACTTCACTTTGCCAACCCACCAACATTTTCTAATCTATAATAATGAGGAGTGTTAAAGAAATAACCTTTTGACAGTTACCCTTCCATTTGACAATTGGAAGGGTAACTGCCATTGATTGAATTCATGTCTTTGCTGAAATATTTTGATAAAGTTTTGTTTAGGCAATTAGCTATCTGACACAACTTGCATGCCCTTTGGCTATTGTGAGAAAAAAAGTAAAATTGATTGTGTATGCATATCAAATTGGGAAATTGGTGCTTCCTCCCTCAATTTCAATTGTATAAGGCTCTAGATTTTTTAATGAATTCATTTGAATTCAGCTATATAGACATGTTGGCTTTGTGAAGAGAGTGGTTAACAAAGCTGGTGATCACATGCATATGTTAATCTCTATATGAACTTAAAATCAATGTTAGAACTACTGGATATTGCTTGGTAGTGGGACAGTAAATAAGATTGCTAACTCCAGCCAAAATAATATCCAGTCTTAAGTGAGCTGGGGTGTGCTGCTATTGTACTTGCTTTTCCCAATTGCCTCATATTTAGCTAAATCCATGAATAACAACACCATATTTTCTCAAGAGGACCTGTTATGACACAATTTTGTATCAGCACTTCAAGGAGGGAGAAAGATATGTATATACTTCTTTTTTTCAACCTTTGGCTAAACTCTTTTACTTCTTCAACTTGAACTCAATGTTCAATTTGCAATTATGCAAGTATGCAATTTGCAAGTATGCCTTGGCTTTGCAAAGTATTGAGAGGCATATATCACCAGGTCACTAGTTGCTTCTAACTATTGACACTAGCATATGTATTTATACTCATAATAACCTTGAATGTGCTAATGAAAAAACTAATTTAGACCTTGAACATGCAAAAATTACTTCAGACCTTGAGGATACTAATATAAATATAGAATATGCTAATGAAGTGCATACAAATATAGACCTTGAAAATGCATAAAAGAAATACAATTGCATATATAATACATTTATTTAATATTGAAAATAATATTGGAAATATGGGTTTATTACATTTTGAAAATGAGTTAAACTCAATGTGAAAAAGGTTTGCCTTCCCTAACTTTCATCTTTACCTCATATGATTTTTAATGAAAATTATAGACTTGAACTTTAAAATTAACATAATAAATTTTAATAGTGCTTTATGTTGATAATTTAAATAGTAAAGGCTCATTACATAGTCAATAATTGTATGAAGAAGTAATGTTTTCATTTAAAACCATAAAAAAACACTATAAATACACTATTATGAGCACTATTATAAAAAACATTAGAAAACATTTTTAAACTTTATACAACAAAATAATATTCCAAACTAGTTTGTCATGTAGTTAAATTTTGAAAACCCTGCATCTGTATGAGCCTAAATCCCACTCACATAATTTGTGATGTGTGTGCCAACAATTGCTGCCTTGCTAAACCGTGGCTGTCATTGCCATGCTTGCTGTGGTTGCTACTCCTCACCCTCCTGTGCCTTGCTGTGGCAGCTGTGGCCTCTCCTGTGCCATGCAATTATGCCATGGCTCAAAACATGGCAAATTGCTTAGGTTCAACCAAAAGTGGTAAGTAGCTCTAAAAAAAAACTGGTAGAGCTTTTTTTATATCACCCAGGACCTAACAAAGAGATCATGCAGTTGACTAATGCGAAGATGATGATTTAGTAGATACCAAACATGTTCAGCATTAAATTTCTCACGTTCCATGAGCACATGGAACGTAATTAAAGTATTCTTTTTTACAGCCTGTAAAATACCAAAATCATTTGAGGCCGTCCGACATAGGTGAAGTTCATCCCATGGAGAAATCTTTGTGGTGCAAGTTCTTGTGGATTGTCGCAGTGTTTCTACTGATTTTTCTTTGGATCGTCTACCCAAGTGATAGATGCGTGCTCAATTTCTCCACTGGGGCGGTCAACTTTAGCAAAACGCATCAAGAAAGAGTGAGAGATCTGGTGAATATTTGGAGCGAGACCCTGTATGGAGTGATGAACAAGAGCGCCAATCTAGATCTCGATTCACTCTCTTATGCTCCTCACATCCAAGATTGCAAAAGGTCTGGTGAATTGCATGCTAAGTTGGATGGTCGTGGAGAGAATGGGAAATGGCCCCCTTGGAGCCTGTCCCAGGGATCAAACCTTGATAGCAGCGAGGTGGAGATTATAATGGATCAAATGTTCTACATCAACAATACAGTTCCCAGTCTCAACATTCCTTGGGTATATAAATCTATTGATGGTTCTAACTTTAAAACTTTCTTTTTCCTAGATTCTTGGTGGTGATGAGGAGAATCTCCCATTGACAAGGCTTGTCCAGCATGATTTGTGGCTGAATCAACACCCCAAAGATTGCAGCAATGCAAGGTTTCTCATGGCAGACTGGTTTAGCCAGCAAACACCCACCTCCATCGGTGTTGGCTCGGAGCTTGTATTTCTCTCGGCTATGTTCTCGATGGCTGTCATGCAAAAGAGGGTGTTGGTGACCAAGGCATATCACGGGGCAAATCATTCGGGATGTTTGGGTAATAATCTTGAGGTTTAGAATCTTTTACAATTCTTATCATATAGGATTGGATCATGCGAGATGGTCTTGCTATTTCGTTCCTGAGGCTTCGAGTGAATGTATTGCCCGGGCTTTGGAGCTTTCCTCGCAAAAGGAACCTTGGGATCAAGGCCTTCTTGTAAATTTTGATCATAATCACGGGTGGACTGTCCCAAGGTTTGTAGCAAAGTTGATATAATCGAAATCACAGTGTCTTCCTCTTTCCTGCTGTGAAGATTGTGGGGTGAGCCTTGGAAAAGAATCGAACCATCAGTGGAACTCGATGGGGTTCTTATGGCAGATGTCAATGGTAACAACGAAAGAAGGTGGTGGAGAGCTCAGGTTTATTAGATTTAATTAACTCAAAATTCTCATTAATTTATACTAATAAGTATGTTTCAGGTGTTCCGATATCTCATGCGTTTTCGGAGCGAGTATCTTTGCAATCTACTAAACGTAGCCCGGAATGAGGCATTTGGAGAGGCAGCAGCAAGATTGATACTAAAGAATTACCCACAAGGCAATTGGAACTCTAACAATCATAGCTCTCATAGTGAGAGTCCCATGGAAGCAAATCTTTGGAGCAGCTATGGACCATGGATTCCACGGCCTTTAGTGAGCATTCACGTGAGACAAGGAGATAAAAACATCGATATGGAAGTCCATCCCTTTAAAGACTACATGAAGCTCGCCATGAGGCTGCGCAAGAAATTCCCACACATAAACCGTGTGTGGCTTTCAACAGAAATGCAGGTAACAAATGCTTTATTTCTTTCTCAGATACTTATTTATATTATTTTTCTTTCTCATTTATATTTTGCTAGAATGTAATTGATGAAAGCAAGGAGTATGAAGGCTGGAATTTTTTCTTCACTGATATAAAGAGACAGGTTGGAGCAACACGCATGGCCGAGTACATGGCTTCACTGGGAAAGAGGAAAAATTTTGAGAATAGTTATGTCAATCTCTTGATGGCTGCTGACTGTGATTTCTTTGTGGGAGTTTTGGGGTCAACTTGGAGCTATGCCATTGACTGCTTGAGGATGACCAGCGGAAAAGTCAAGGCTGGCTTCCTCACAGTCAACCCCGTGAATTACTTGCTGCGATAACTTTATTTGTCACTTGAAAGAAGAAAAACCAGGAGAAAAATCAGCCCCGCTCACAAGAGCTTCTTCAATAGCGCTGGGAGCCAAGGTATGATCAGTGGAAAAGTTCTGGTCGATTTCTTCGCTTCCAATCCTGTGTGATGCACAGAGAGAGAGAGCTTCTCAGCATAAAAGTTCGAATTTTTTCTAAGTTTTTACCTCTGATCAGTGTACATTGATAGATTCACCATTGTTGAACTTGAGTCTCGAAGATCTGGAGGCTGCAGCGAGTCTCGCGTTTGTTGTGGGTGCAGAGGAGATGCAGCTATGCCCCTCTCATTCAGCAAGCTTCTGAAGAATTCAAGCCTGGGAGCAGCATTTTCAGGACCCAAACTTGTGACTTTGGATGGGCTCCAAAGCCTCTCTAAACCAAAAAAACAAAAAAACAAAAAGCATAATAATCAGACAAGAACAAGATAGAAAACATGTAGAGAAAGCTTGCCTGCAGCTGCTGCTGCTCTTGGCCATATTTTTTGCTGGATATTGCTTGCATCAACTTGTTCACCCCACATACAAACTTCGCCTCCAATAATAAGCTCCTGTTCAATTTCGCTGGTGATGTTATCGAATGGCTCCTTGGAGTAAAACTTCTCCCATGGTATCTCAATGTGATCCAAATACCACGAAGATTGCTCGCTGACTATGCACTTGAGGCCCGACTCGACAACATCGGGAGCGATTTGAGGCCCCCACCTGATTATAGGATGTCCTTCAAAGGTGAGAGGAAATGTGTCAAAGAAGTATTTACCAGTTGTGGACAATTGTCTTCCTTGACAAACTTTGTCCAAATTTTTCAAATGGTTCTTGCCTGTAAAAGGAGCACGAGATAATGCGATCGAAGATCAAAAGCATGTTACCAGTTGACGGGAACATAACCATGTTTCATGGCCAGCTTTTGGACTTGGAGTACAAAAAACTCGTACGCTTCTGCTGCTGTAAAATTATGCTCTACAAGCCTGATTTTCAAAGAGTTGATAAACTATAAACTTCAAGTAGGATACCAGTTATTTGTGGGCCTCGCAATTTGCCAGCAGCCTGTTTAACACCATATAAGAAAAAAAACTAAAAACTTGAGGATGGTTTTTGCTTACTTGTGTCGACTTCGTCTCCGCCGATATGCAAAAGCTCGAATGGAAAAACCTTTGAAAGATCTATATAACATCGAGTTTACAAGGATTGCAACCCATAATCAAAGAAGATCATACCAGAAAATATGCCATCTATCACCTCAAAGGTGAACTCTTGGCTGATATCCAATGGTGTTGTGCAGCTTTCAGAAGGCCATAGCTCAGGATATCCAACTCCCCTACGCTTGAAAAATCATAAAAACGCATGATAACTTTAATCTGGAGAGAGAACAAGCTTACCATGAGCGAGCGTGTCCAGGAACATCAATCTCTGGCATGACATGCACACCTCTCAATCGAGCGTACCTGTAAGAGCAATCAAATGCACAGGTTGATCGTTTTCTTTTTGAAAGTATGGCTTACTCGACTATTGCTTTTGCATCATCGAGGTTGTAGCGCTGAGTGATTGAGAAGGAGCCTTTCCAAAGCTCTGGAAAAGATGGAATCTCCAAAGGGAAGGATTCCTCGTCGACAACATGCCAGTGCAAAACATTCTGGAAAGGAAGAAAAGAAGAGCTCAGATTTGATCGATAGAGATCAAACTCACGAGCTTCGCATAGGCCATGGAGTCGATCACATTCTCGATCGTCTTTAGTGGTAAGTAGTGTCGAGCAGTATCTGGTAAGAGAAAAAGAATGAATTTACGTCAAGAACAACAAGACAACCACAGAAAAACTGAAACTTTACCAATCAGAAGCCCTCTATAAGAAAATCTGGGCTCATCGAGAATGTCCCACGGACAGTCCTGTACAAGAATCTCTCTCGCGAGAACATCGTAGCTGCAAATCTGGCTAAAGGTCTAGAAAAAAAAGGAGACAAATGAATAGAGCCATCCCACACACATTTTTTTTGGTCTTACCTCGAGTCCTCGTAGAGCTCCATAAACAGTTCTTGCCTGGAATGAATGGAACGCAAGAAAATCAGGCGATAAGCCTCACGATCTTTCCTTACCTGGAGCAATGCGGCCTTGGAATTCAGAGGATCAGGGATTTGGAGGCGGTAGGATTCATCCACGCCAAGATGGAGCTGCCGAAAAACTCATCACAAACACCCTAGACAAATAGTAAAGTCACTCACGCTTTGGTTGAACGACTTAAGATCGATGCAAAGTTCGTCAAGAACAAACTTCGCTGGATCAATCTTTGCTGGAGTTTTCAGCTTCCGCTGCCTGAGAATCAGTGAGGTATAGCGATCAATTCCTGCTTGCAAGACTTCCAGATTTTCCCGAGCCGCTGATGAAAAACTTATAGAAAATTGCCTGGACAGTGTCATCAGAATGGAGCCTTGGGAGAGATTTCTTGGAGCTGGCCAGATGAGAACGCTAGTGTTGCTGCTGTGATCATCCCAATTTGTCAAAGTGATTGAAGAGGCAACATGCCAGAAAGAAGACTTGCTACTTTTGCTCCAGTAAGTGTTGGTAACAATTGATGAGAGTATGACAGCTATAATTCCTATCACAAAAATCTTCCTCAATCTTTTGCTGCTCCACAACATTGTCGCGTTTTTGTGGTACTTGTGTTCCTGCCAAACTTAAAGGTTGAGTGCTCGTTTTGGAAAAGTCCATCAAGAAGATTCCTTTTTAGTGATATGGTTCGTTGACAATGTTTCATTGGGATTATTAAATTGAAAGCTGGCTATTGCTGACACTTTGGCAAACATCTAACATGAAAAGAATATACATAATAATCAGTTTATTAAAAAACTTGTGTTTGTAATTACAGTTTAGTCTTAATCCTATCTCAAGCAACAGCACTCTTCCTTTGATCAAAATCGCTGTTGAAGAATCGATCTTTCTTGAGAACGCAGTGCCTGGGCTCATAGATCTCTCCGAGAGCTCTTCGCTGATGCCACGCATTCTGCAAAAGGCTGCCAAATTGGCAACATGCAAACGTGAATCAATTCTTTCGTCACCAAGTGGTAGAAATAAACCTCGCTGGAGCTGCGAGTGCTTCCGTGAGATCGAGAAGAGCACTGGATATCTCTCATGAGACGAAAATTCGGCTTCTTGTGATTTCTTGTTTCGCAGTATATAGTTCAATCCATTTCAAGAGCTAGATCAAAAATTGAGAGAAGAGAGTATCCAGCGATGGCGGCACATCTCTCTTGCATCGCCTACATTGCGCGTCCCAGGATCTTGGCAACAGGCGGCGATGCGTGGAGTCTACAATCCGTCGCAGCTTGTCCGAGCATTCCCGGAGTTTCACTCTTGGACGCTGGCGATGGCTCCTCCTTTCTCGTCACTCGCGCTGTCGGCACCACCTCCAAGCTCCTCGTCGCGCGGGAGATGAGAAACTTGGAGGTCATTGGCTACGATCTTGTAAGTTTCTTTCTTTCGCGCTTTCTTTAGATCCCTCCGGATCGAGGCGATCAAGATCTTTTCTCTCATCTTCCAAACGATTCTTGGATCCAGGTTGCGAGCGCTCTCAACGGTCTCGTCGCGAGTGGACCAAAGCCGAGCTTCTTTTCCCACACCGATGCTATGGGGGACAACGAACGAGAGATGGATGAGCTTTTCTCCGGGATCACAAGCGCATGCATCGCCGGATTGCCCCATCAACCGCGGAAGTGGAGTAATTTTCAAGAACTTCGCTGCTCTAGTATGATCATCTCTAACACGACTAAATGTTTCACAGAAGAAAACTCCGCGCGGAGTTCTTGCCGGCATGGCCTTGGGCGAAGTTCGCAAGGAACTCTTGCTCGATGGACGTGGGATCCAAGCCGGGGACTGGCTCATCGGCCTCGAGACCCAAGCGCTCCACTCCCAGAAGTTTGGAAGCGTCCTCAGGTGATAAAACTCTCGCTCGATCAATGGACTTTTGTTCTTTACACTGAGAATCTCCTGCATCGATCGATCAGCCTCGCAAAGGAGCATGGACGACTCAAGAGCGTCGGCAAGGCCATCCTCACTCTACCTCGCATTTACGTATCCACTGTAAGTTAGAACACTCTAAGAAACGTTAAAAGATCTTACTTGGATCATCTATCTAGGTGCTTGATCTGATCGCCAAGAAGAAAATCAAGGCTGCCGCGCACATATCCTCCGCGGGGATCACGGATGCCATCGCCAAACTTCTGGGACCTCGCGAGTTTGGCGCGAGCATACGAAGGCTCGGCTCCTGGCCACTCCCGCCAGTGCTCGTGTGGATCAAAGAGGTAGAGTTTCTCGAGTCATATTTTGATCTGATCGTTTGCTCCAAGCAGACCGGGGATTTGAGCGACGAAGAAATGCTGGCAGCCTTCAACATGGGACTGGAAATGGTGCTCGTTTGCGACAGTGCTCGCGGCTATGAAGTCGTGGATGTCGTTCGCGGCGCTCATCACATTGGCAGTGTGATCGCTGGCAGTGGAATCATCATAGACAAGCTGCGCAACTAGAGCTCTCTTCCTATATTCGATTCCACACGCGATATATAGAAGTTTTTAAAGAAGTTTTTGGGGTTTTAGCACACTAGCTAGGGTTTATGCGAAGCATGGAGAGCTTCCAGTCGATCGCGTCGCTCCCGCCGCTTGCCCGCGTTGATCCTGCCGCTGGATTCAGCCGCCGCAAGGAATGGCGCCTCCCAGCGCTCACGTACAAAGACGCCGGGGTCGACATTGACGCTGGATCGGAGCTCGTCCGGAGGATCGCGGCCAAGGCGCCGGGGATTGGAGGATTTGGGGGATTATACTCTGTTGGTATGTTCTTTGTGGCATTTCCTTGTGATGGAATGATTTTCTTGGGACAATCTAGGTGAGGATTCTTACGAGGTTGTCGGGACGGATGGAGTTGGGACAAAGCTCAAGCTTGCGTTTGAGATGAATGCTCACGACACGATTGGCATCGACTTGGTACGTAGATTTCTTTAGAGTTTTTTGGGAGCTTTGAATAGCTTTCGTTTCCAGGTTGCCATGAATGTGAACGATATTGTCACCACTGGAGCAAGGCCGATGTATTTCCTGGACCAGTTCTCTACTGGTCATTTAGACACGGAGATCGCAGAAAAGGTACGAGTGATCGATGTCATTCATTGATTTATTTTTGCGTAGGCGATCAGAGGTATTCTCGAAGGCTGCAATCAAGGTGGCTGCAAGCTTTCTGGAGGAAAGGTACGAAGATAGTTACTGATCACCGATTGTTTTCTCTTTCCTTGTTTCTAAAAGGTAAATTGAAGGTGGTGGAAAATGCGGGCTTGTATCCAGATGGAGTGCTGTACGAGATGAGTGGCTGTGCCGTCGGCAGCTTGAACAAGAACGCATTGATCGACGGCAGTAAAATTGTGTCAGGAGATGTTCTCGTCGGTTTGCCGTCGACGGGGCTTCACTCCAATGGCTACTCTCTGGCTCGCAGGTTTGCACTCGATTTTCCGCTCACCAATAAGACTGTCAAAAATTTTCTCTTTTGGTTTTCCGTTTAGAATACTAAGCATGTCAAATTTGTCTCTGAAAGACCAGCTTCCGGGAGCAGATGTAACCATTGGAGAGGCTTTGATTGTTCCAACAAAAATTTATGTCAAACAGGTACAAGAAGAATGTCGTAATGCTCTTTTTTAATCTTTTGTTTTCTTCTTTTTTCACTGTGTAGGTTCTGGACATAATTTCTAGAGTCGAAGTGAAGGGCATGGCTCACATTACCGGAGGGGGACTGACTGACAACTTACCAAGGATTTTTCCTGCCGGTCTTGGCGCAAAGATCAGAATGGGTTCCTGGCATGTTCCCCAAATATTTAACTGGCTCAAGGACGTAAGCGATGACTTTAGAAAGCTAATCTCTTGACGTTTTGTTTTTAAAGGCTGGTAATGTGGAAGAAGAGGAAATGCTTCGTACGTTCAACATGGGAATAGGAATGGTTCTCGTGGTGGAGCCTCGTGTTGCGGATAAAATTCTTGAAGAATACGCACCGTCTTATCTTATTGGAACGGTTATCCAAGGAAAAGGCGTGGTGTATGATCGTTTGAGCACTGGCTTGTCTGATCTATGCAAAGGCCCTGGAGTCACTAATGAGGGTGTCGCAACTCTCGACGCTGATTCGCAACAGGAGCTTCTGCAAAGACTTGCAGGACAGCCTCCTCGTCTCTACCCGATTGGTAAATAATCTTCTGCTATTTACACTGACCTCTAGTTTTCATCTGGTAGGCGATGAATTCTCAGTTAGCAGAGCCGAACGAGTCGATGAGAAATTGCAGTTGGCTCTCGAGATGCAAGTTCACAACACTATTGGCATCGATCTGGTAGTGTTTGTTCTGGATTCCGCGTTTACACGATTAATTCAATTTTCTTGGCAGGTTGCGGTAAACGTTAATAGTATTGTGACTACTGGAGCAACTCCCGTGAGTTTTGTGGACTATTTCTCCACCGGCCATTTAGACGTGGACGTAGCAGAACAGGTTGAACAAGTTTTGCTTGTTAAAACTACTGGAAAACCGAATGCTTTGCTGACTGTTCAGGTTATCGAGGGAATTGTTCAAGGCTGTATTCAGGCGGAGTGCGGCTTGCGAGGAGGGGAAGTACGTCAGCTGTTTCTGACTTGCGAATGGCGAGCTAAATCTCTTTTACAGACGGCAGAAATGCAAGGCTTTCACGCCGAGGGAGAGTACATGCTGAATGCCTACGCATCCGGTAGAGTAAAGCAAAGTGCTCTAATCGACGGCAGCACCATCGCAGCCGGAGATATCCTGCTCGGGCTGCTCTCCAGTGGCATTCACTCGCATGGATTTTCTATGGTTGACAGGCAAGGACAAGCTCTCATATCTTTATAAGCTCTAATTCTCTTTTGTTGGCTAGCATCTTGAAGAATGCGAATGTATCTTTGAAGGACAAGCTCCCGGGCTCTGAAGTCACGATCGGGGAAAGCTTGCTCGTGCCAACCAAGATTTATGTGAAGCAGGTTCAGATGGCTCTTCTTCAGTTCTCATTAGAAAAGAATAACTAACTTTTTTCTCATTTTGCAGGTGCTGGAAATGATCTCTTGCAGCGGAGTGAAGGGAATTTCCAACGTTACGGAAGGCGGACTCACTGGCAGCATACAAAAAATTCTACCATCGGGATTGGGGGCGACTGTCAGAACGAGTTCATGGGAAGTTCCTCGCATATTCAAGTGGCTGCAAGAGGTACACTCCAATGGGTTTTGCTTTGCTGTCCCTTGATGCTTGCCGCCTCTGGAGCAGGCGGGAGGCATGGAACCGGAGAAAGCTTTCGGAACCTTTAACATGGGAGTAGGCATGGTTTTGGTGCTGGATCCCTGCGCCGTAAAGAAAATCCTTTCCACAAACAAGGAGTGCGTTGTCATGGGCGAAATCGTGCAGGGCGCCCGAGTGGTGTACGAATAATAATCGGTAAGCTTGATACATTTCACTCCGGAGCTGACAAAGTTTCGCCTCACCTGTGCTGTGATCTTGTCTCTCACCTCTGCATAGATCTCTCGGCAATCCAACTCGTTAAACCAGAGGCAAGGAAAGAGATTCGTGATCGGCGTGTGCTTCCTGATGATCACACAGTTTTCAGGAACGTCACTCACCAGGAGGAGCGGTTGTACGGGACGAGACTATCACGGTGGCTCTCCTCTAATGATCGCGTCAAGTTCATGGCCATCTTGTCAATTTCTTCAAAATCTGGATGAGATCAACCATTAGTTGCACCTTCCCGTCGATCCAGATCGAGAACTTTGGAACGAGCCTGTCACGATTGTCCTGGAGCATACATGGAGATCCTCCACACTCCCATGTCCTCGTCTTCCTCCATGTATCGCTTTCAAGGTTGGCTTATTGCGAAGCAAACGATCTTGTCGTACAATGATTCCTTTGAGATCAAAGAATCCATCAAAGTTCCGTGTGCCAAGAAATAAAAACTTGGTCTCTACCTAAAATCTAGCGGTAAACAGGAAAGATTATGGTTGAGTTAGGTAAACACAATAGGCGTGGGTCACTCATGAATGATTATCCAGTCATTTAATCAAAATTGATTGTTTGAACAGATATTCATAGTGTTGAGTGTGGAGAATCTGGAGGCTTGGACGAGCCTTCTTCTTTTGATTTCACTGGAGAAGCAGCTATTCCTCTTTCATTCAGCAGGATTCTGAAAAATTCAAGCCTAGGAGCAGCATTTTTGGGACCCAAATCTGTGACAGTAAATGGGCTCCAAAGCCTCTCTGGCCAAAATAAAAATTGTTAGCCAAGAAAAATATATCAAACAACTAGAGTGAAGCTAGCTTGCCTGCCGCCGCTGCCGCCCTTGGCCATATTCTTTGTTGGATATTGGCTGCATCAACTTTCTCACCCCACATACAAACCTCACCTCCAATAATCAACTGCTGTTCTTTGTGGCTGGAAATGTTATCATATGGTTCCTTTGAATAAAACTCCTGCCATGGTATATCAATGTGATCCAGGTACCATGAAAATTGCTCGCTAACTATACTCTTGAGACCCGAGCTGACAGTGTTGGGAGGAATTTGAGTGCCCCACCTGAATAGCCATTTGAACAATCTGAGTTAGAGAGACAACCCCTTTTGATAAGTTACCAGTTGTGAACAATCGTTTTCCTTGACAAACTTGGTCCAAATTTTTCAAATGGTTCTTGCCTAGAGAGAGCAAAACTTAATGGAATCCGACATGGCTAATCTCCTTACCAGTTGACAGGAAGGTATCCATGCTTCAAGGCCAGTTTTTGCACTTCAAGCACAAAAAACTCGTAGCCCAGTGAAGGTGTTAAATTGTGCTTTCTCAGCCTGCTTCAGACAGTTGGATGTTTAGTAAAACCGAATCTAACGTACCAGTCATTTACAGGTTGTGTGATTTCCCAGCATCCTGTTAGCAGAAAATAAGCTGACAATCACCAAGAAAATTTGCTGCTTACTAGTGTTAACTTCGTCTCCTCCTATATGAAGCAGCTCAAATGGAAACACCTTTGAGAGATCTAGGCAGCATAGAGTTGACACAAGGATTTTTGATTCAATATAAAACATGTTCATACCGGAAAAAATGCCATCTATCACCTCAAAAGTGAAATTCTTACTGATGTCCAGAGGTGTTTTGCAGTTTTCAGAGGGCCATAGCTCAGGATATCCAACTCCCCTACACGCAAGTAAATCTATTAATTTACAATGAAGGCAGAAGAAGTTTACCATGAGCGAGCGTGGCCTGGGACATCAATCTCTGGCATGACATGTATACCTCGCAATCGAGCATACCTGTATAATAACAAAAGCATGGATATTTGTACTCTCTTTGAAGGTATAGCTTACTTGACTATCGCTTTTGCATCATCAAGGTTGTAGCGCTGAGAGATAGAGTAGGAGCCTTTCCAAAGCTCTGGAAACGATGGAATCTCCAAAGGGAAGGACTCCTCGTCGACAACATGCCAGTGCAAGACATTCTGGAGGCAAAGAAGTTAGAAAGGGGCTCGGCTCATATATAAGGGATAGAGAAATTGGATCTCACAAGCTTCGCGTAGGCCATGGAGTCGATCACATTCTCTATCGTCTTTAATGGCAAGTAGTGCCGAGCAGTATCTGGTAAGCGAGTGAAAAATAATTAGAAGCCGTTCTAAAGAAAAAAAGTTCCTCACCAATCAAAAGGCCTCGATATGAAAATCTAGGCTCGTCAAAAATGTTCCATGGGCAGCCTTGCAAAAGCACAGCTCTTTCGACAGCATCGTAAGTGCAAATCTGGCTAAAAGTCTATAAAAAATGTAAATAGTTTAGCAAATCCAAAACTTTTGTTTTCAAGCCTACCTCGAGTCCTCGTAGGGCCCCATAGACAGTTCTTGCCTTGGATGAGCATAGAAAGGAGGTGAACCAGCGCTCGACTTCAAAGATTTTGCTTACCTGGAGCAATACTACCCTTGAATTTGAAGGGTCGGGGACTTGGAGGCGGTACGATTCATCTACACCAAGATAGAGCTGCCAAAACACAGAAAGAGAACCTAGAAAAATAAGTTAAAATTTTTGTCTCTCTCACGCTTTGGTTGAATGACTTGAGCTCGATACGAAGTTCGTCCAAAACAAAATCTGGTGGATTCTTTTTCGCTGGAATCCTTAGCTTTCTCTGCTTGAGAATCAATACCGTGTAGCGATCAATCCCTGCTTGCAAGACTTTTAAAGTTCTGGGAGGAGTTATGGCAAACTTTGTGGACAGTCTCATGGAAATCGATCCCTTGGAGACGTTTTTGGGGGCTGGCCATATGAAAACTCCTGTGCTGTTGTGATCATCCCAGTGCACCAAAGACCTTGAAGGGCCAACATGCCAGAAAGAATCAACACTACTCTTACTCCACAAAATGTTAGCGATTATTATGAATAAAAGCACAAGAGCTATAACCCCAATCACAAAAATCTTCCTCAGTCCATTGCTCCCAAACATAGTTTTGGAGTATGGTAAGCTCGACTGACATTCAAACTCATCTTAAGCTTTCTAGTCTGTACCCTTGGATGGAGGAGATCGGACGGCCCTTATCTTTGCTAGATTTACAAGAAACCGATTTTGGAGTTTTCACTTGTACAGACTGTAAAAATTAGTATTTTACGTTACATGTGGCGCACGCACTTGGTATAATCAGACAGCTATTCTTCTTTACTGTTGTTTTGTTGCTGGAAGAACGAGAAATCTAGTGTTAGCACGTTCGTGAATTTACTTCCACAAAAAAATCTCCATCATGGTCACATTAGTCAACTTTACTATAGGATCATGATCTCTGTTAGGTGCTTGTCTAATTTCTCAAAAGGATGAAAGGAAATCTCCAGTGTCCGAAGGATTCCCTGAAATGGCTCCTGTTTTGGATCTTGTCCTTGAACTTGGTTGTTTTGATTAGTTTCAGAATGAACTGGATGAAACAGGATCGCCAAGAGGCTAGTGTAACACCAACACCCGCACCAAGATCAATTAATTCCTCGACCTCGGCTGCGTCGAGCAGAGTAAAACTCCTGGTCGACCTGTGGAGCAGCGATCTGCAGTCGAGAGTGAGCGGTGCAACTCCTCCCGAGGTGACGATCAATGCACCGCACATCCAGGATTGCAAGCGATGCAGCCAGGAGACAGCAGAGTTTGATCGCAGGAAGGATCCATCCTGGAAGGGATTTGACCAGCAAAAAGAGGAGCTTGACATGAATTCAGAGACAAGCATCAGCACCGTTCCATGGGTAAGTTCTCTTGTAAGGTTCTTCTCAGATCGGGTAATCTTTCTTGTTTTCTTGGTTTTCTCAGTAGCCTTTTGCTGCTCTTGGACAGGTCATTAGCGGTGATGACGATAATATCCCGTTAACGCGACGCGTCCAGCGTGATATTTGGTTGCACCAACACCCGAAAAACTGTACCGATGCGAGATTTCTTCTCGCACTTTGGCACCACGACGAGACGCGCGACTCGGTAGGAGTTGGATCCGACATGGTGTCAATGGCCGGAATGCTTGGAGCTGCGCTACTACAAGGCCGGGTTTTCATTACCAAGGATTACCACGGTGCCAGGCACAAAGGATGCACAGGTTTCAAAACTCTTTTATCGACTATCTCGGGCTGATGTTTTAAAATAATGCTAGGATCCAACCACGCTCGCTGGTCGTGCTACTTTTTTCCCGAGGCTTCTGAGGAGTGCATGGAAAGGGCATTGCGGCTTGTTGAGCAAAAACAGGCCTGGGACGAGGGAATTATCAAAGAGTTTAGTGGCGATCAATGGAATGGTGAGATTCCAAGGTGAGAGAAAAGAGTTTTTTTCATACGGTGACTTAGTATTATCTGGTTTTTTAGTTTTTGGGGAGAGCCTTGGAAAGCAATGCGACCAACTGTGGGGGTAAAAGACAAGCTCATGACAAATTACCACGCAAATCATCGAAGGTGGTGGAGAGCTCAGGCAAGTTTCTCATTCGTCAAATGGTAAGCTAATGATCTAGAATTAACGTATACAGGCACTTCGCTATCTCACACGATTTCCAAGTGAGTATCTGTGCAATCTTTTAAACAAAGAACGACATAGAGCCTTTGGGGAAGAAGTTGCAAAACTGGTGCTTAAAACCCTTGGCACTGAATGGCCGCGTGCAAGAAATGAGAGTAAGCGTAATCCCAGTAATCCCATGGAAGAACATGTGTGGAGTGACTATGGACCTTGGATGCCGCGGCCTCTGTTAAGCATTCATGTGAGACAGGGTGACAAAGCCAGCGAGATGAGAGTAGCCTCTTTTGACGAATACATGAAGCTCGCCAATGTCCTCCGGAAGAGATTTCCACACGTAAGAAATGTGTGGCTTTCCACGGAAATGCAGGTAAGAAAGCCATTGACAAAGATTTGAAATCACAAAGCTTTTGCATGGTTTAGAACGTCGTGGATGAATCCAAGGAGTACAAAGGCTGGAAGTTTTATTACAGTGATGTTCCAAGGCAAGTTGGAACGATCAGGATGGCGGAGTATATGGCGTTACTTGGAGACAAGCAAGGGTTCGACACGGCCTTTATAAACTTGGTCATGGCGGCCGAGTGTGATTTCTTTGTGGGAGTGTTGGGCTCGACTTGGAGCTATATAATTGACGACTTGAGGATGACCAGCGGCAAACTTAAGGCTGGCTTCCTCAGTGTTAACTCTATCAATGGCCTACTTCGAAAATAAAACTTTTTCTCTAACATACAGTAGTTCCAAGTGAAAGATATCTTGAAACATTTTAGGTTGGGCATGTCGAGTGAGTGGGGCATGGTTTCTTGCGCGTCCCGAGTCCTGGCAGGATCGAGTTTACGTTCTTGTCACAAGGCCGCGGCGTTTGCAGCAACTGTGAGTGAAGATTCACGTATCTTGTACTGCTCAGCTCCTGCTCGTGGCCACAATCAAGTGAGTAATAAGTTCTAGTTCGACCGATTTCCTGTTTTCACGAATATGAATCTGATTTCCAGGAGGGTCATCCGGAGAGCAATGCCAGAGTTCCCGCGATCCTACGCGAGCTGGATCGTGCTCAGCTTACTCCTGAGGTAAGAAACATAGTGTATTGTGCAGATATACAACATTTTTCACTCTTTGGCTTGAAATATATTTTTTTCCCTATAGAAGCGTGGAAAGGAGATTTCTCGGCTGACAAACTTTATGCCTGCCTCCAAGCAAGATGTTGCCGCAGTGCACTCCATGTCCTATGTCCATGGCCTGGAAAAGATAAGCTTCTTATACTTCTAGTCTGGGGCGATGAAAAAATGTTGATGTGGTGTTGTGTGGATACAGGCAATGGGGAAAGCCGCTGCGGATGGTCTCATCTTCATTGAAGGAAGTGGTCCAACTTACGCTACTTCCACGGTATGCTTCAATCCTTGAAAAGAAGTTCTAGAAGCTTTTAACAATGCCTGAAAGACGTACGAAGAATCCATGCTCGCAGCGGGTGGAAGCTTAGCTCTGGTCGACTCCCTGGTAATCCAAAGGCTCTTATAGAGCTTCGGATGCTTTTTCTCTTCGTTGTTTTGTGTTTGTAATTCTTTACTTTTTCCAGATGAGTGTGGCTGGTCCAAGGCCCCCAATTGGATTTGCTTTGATCCGACCTCCAGGCCACCACGCAGTCCCGGCAGGCCCCATGGGATTCTGCGTTTTCGGCAATGTGGCCATCGCAGCTAGGCACGCACAGCGCGCTCACGGCCTCAAGAGAGTTTTTATCATCGACTTTGATGTCCACCATGGCAATGGCACGCAGGACGCTTTCTACGACGACCCGGACGTCTTCTTCTGCTCTACACACCAGGCAAGCTGAATCACAAATCAATAAGAATGCTGACAGAGTTCACAGGATGGAAGCTATCCAGGAACAGGGAAAATGCGTCAGGTTGGCACAAGGGATGGCGAAGGAACCACGTTAAATCTGCCATTACCAGGTGGTTCTGGGCATGCAGCCATGCTTACTGCTCTCAAAGAAGTCATCGTTCCGAGCTGCCTCAAGTTTAAGCCCGATATTCTACTCGTTTCTGCCGGGTAAAAAACCTCTTGCTGTGACTTTTTCTCATTTGCAAATGTGTGTTTCATGTAGATATGACGCTCATGTTTTGGACCCTTTGGCCAGCCTTCAGTTCACCACTGCAACTTACTACCATTTGGCATCGACGATCAAGCAGCTTGCACGGGAGGTTTGCAACGGGAGGTGCGTGTTCTTTCTGGAAGGTGGCTACAACCTGGACGCTCTGTCGCTCAGTGTTGCTGACACATTTCGTGGCTTGCTGGATGACGAGGAGAGTCGCGCAAAACTGACGGATGATCCGGCTGTTTTGTATGAGGAGCCTCTTGTGGGAGTGAGGCGGGCAATTACCGAGATTAAGGCCATACATTCTCTATAATAAGTTTTTGATACACCTAAAACCCACCTAAAAATGATACACCCACACAGAATCTTGGAAAAAAGAGGTTTGCCATTTATTTTTATATAGTGGTTAAGTAGCTATGGATGCCTACAGTTTGTAATGTCTGTTAAAGGAATTCTCTTTGTAGCTGCCTTGACAAGTCTTTTGCTCCCTTTGATGCTTACTCGTGATCTAATTTTTCCATCCCAGCTTAAAGGTCGTCTAACAAGCTCATCGGTCCTGTATTCATCCTCAGAAGTGATACTCCAGCGTGTATCCGAAAATGGAACGAAAGAATGCCACAACATTACCACAAGAGCTGCTTACTTCTTTGGGCTTCCTATGCCGGGAAATGAAGGACCAATTACCATGTCCACTGGAGTCGTCCATAAGTTTTGGATTGTTTCGTATGCAGCAGATGGAAGGAGGAGGTGCACAGGAGGAGACTTCTATGAGACTGATCTCTCAGGTAAGTTCCATCTATTCCCAAAACAATATTTGATTCTTCATACTACATAGGCCACAAATGGAAGTCACGACCACCTATAACAGATTATGGGAATGGCTCTTACCTTGTGGAACTCAAAGTGGATAAAGGATTTGAAGGAAACTACACGCTCAAGGCCATTCTCTTGTATTCCAATTTTCATGGAATGGATAAGAACCCAGAACCATGGGCTCTGGAAACACAGGTGTTCCAACTGCAGATCCACTTCGTGAACAACAAAATTCAAAGGCCTTCGCCTCTTCCTCTTTGTACCAGCAAAAGCCTAAAGTCGGCAAAGACATGGCTAGGCAAATGGACAAGAATGAAGTTCGACGAGTCTTGCAAGCTCGATGAAGAAGGGCGCTACCGATGCCTGCCAGACGACGAGCAGTGTGACGACAGCCAGTGTAGTGGAGCACTAGAGAGATTGGAAAGCAACGGATGGGTCTACTCAGCACATTGTAAGTTTCGGATATGGAGCTTCAGCGATGCATGGAAGTGCCTGGACGGGAAGAAGCTGTTCTTCTGGGGTGACTCCAACCACAGGGACACAGTTCGAAACCTTGTCAACTTTGTCCTCGGCCATAACATTGAAATCCCGCTCATGACGCGCACATTTACACTCAACGTCACCAATCCCTCCAATCCTAAGCAGCAAGTGCGACTGTTTCAGGTGTTCAATGGGCATTCTGACTCACTGAAAAACTATATGGGCCTTAAATCACTTTCCGTAAAAGAGTACCGTGAGCTTGTCAAGGAGGAATTCTTTCGTGGAGGCCAACCAGATGCGGTGATACTAAACTCAGGCCTTCACGATGGACACGCCTGGAAACGCACTCAGGACTTTGCCATAGCTGCGGAGATTGCTTCATACTTCTGGTGGTCGCTCCTGGGAGGTGATGGGTGCAAAGCACGCATTGTTATTCGTAACACAATTGCCACGGCTGGTCATGCGAGGGCCAGTCCCTCAAATCCCCAAAAGATGGCAGCTTTCAACTCAATCTTAAGTGACGAGTTTGGGAGACGGCTAAAATCTCTGGAGAATCTCATGTTTGTGGATAACTTTGATATGACGTTTCCCTGGCATTACAACCATGACTGCAGTGACGGCACTCATTATGGGGTTGAGCCTTCTTTGTCACCATGGATGGATCGTGTTGGGCACTTCAACTTTGTGGACTTGATGCTTGTGCATGTTCTGCTGACTGGAATTTGCTTGTAATAGTGAGCCCGAGAGTTATGTAATAACCTCTCCGAATCTACACATATGATTTGCAAAACTAAATCAACAAACAAAATTAAGATTTGACTTGAAAGAAGTTTGAAAGCACGATAGCCTATATATATCCCAGCTCCTTTTGATGTTTTCCAGCATGAACTGGTATTGAGCACCTATGGTAACACGGCTCCATTGTCTCCCTTGGCAAGCAACCCAAGGTCTTCGGATCTGACCAGTACTTTGCCACAGCGCTCTTTATCGCTCCGGCTTTCAGGGCCAAGCTCGAGGAGTGGTTTCCGCAGGGGACAAGACTAGGACTAGTTCCAATCCGGATGGAGTCGTTCTTCGGCACGGACTCCGCGAGGTGCTTCCTTCGAGCTCGGCGGCAGCAGCCAAGAGCTGAATGCATGGCTCCTATCAAAGCTTGGAAGAATATACAGCCAGCAGCGCTGCTTTCCTCTACGTGGTCCTCATCAACAGGGTGCTGCTCATCGCGACGAAGCAGAACATCGACACGCTCTTCTGTGAGCATAGGGTCTAATTGCTAATCGTCATTTCTCATTTAGAAGCTTGAGCACTTCTTCGATTTGGCGTGCCTTTTCTAAGATTTTCTTGCTGTATGAGATGCCCAAACTGGTAACTGTGTGCCACTCCTATATAGCACTAGACTCTCGTTGGTTTTCTTACAACGAGTGAAATCCAAGGTGTTCAGCCTTGTATACCAAAACGGAAAGTCGAGACGAGGGTGATCATCTCGTTGCTGATTCCCTGAAGACGACGAAGACGAGTAACATGCAGCTGCTGCAGGATTTGTGCGGATCCTTCGGATCTGGCGCGCACCTCGCGTGCAGGGCCTCGTACTCGAGGATCTTCTTGTGGAGGGGCTGTGAAGCGCGGAAGCTGGGAAACTTGTGTCGAGTGTATGAAGTGTATTCGGCCCTGCTCCTGCACGATTCGTCGTTTACGTTGGCGCGAGAATAGTACCCCAGGCTCGATGATTGCGTCTTCGTCTTGGGTGAGTTCCGTGATAGCGGTGGTGAAGACGAGCGTCACAAAAAGTAAGGGCCTATAACTCTTTGTCATCGTATAGATAGATGACAAAGAGTAAAACTATTACTTGGGCAGCTAACTGTTTTTCTCCAGAATGAATGGAGTTGATACATAGAATTAGCACCGAACTCTTGAAGAAAAATTATCAACCAGGAATATAAGTTGATTACCAATCGCCACCCACCACACTAAACTCCAATGAAGAATACTTTGATTTTAGGCTACCTTTAACTCTAGATTTAGGGCTGATTCAAAACTAGCAGTTTAAAACAAATTTGCCTTTAAATTTCATTTTCCCCATCATACTTCCACTCTTTGGGCTTGCGGCTTGCGGCCGGACATTTTCATGATTGGAGGCAGTTGCGGCGAGATGAGAGATTTCACGAGCTGTGATCCATCTCTACCAAACGAATTCACGCACCTTCGCCCGAAACAGGAGGAGTTTTTAGTTTCGATTTCCAGCGAGAGAACGAGGAACACTAACCTTGAGTAGTAGTCACTGCATTGGACGTAAAGGCCCGGACTGTTCTTCCGCGCTTCTTGGAGCTCCCTGTGCTCTTGCGGTCCTAGATTTGTATTCATCGCAGCAGTGCTCTCGATGCACGCACCGTCGAATCGCATGTTGTCTTCTTCGAGATTTGCCTGACAAGTAATAGGAGAGTTTTAGAATAAAGGAAAGTTTGCACTAGCCCACCTGTTTGCCTCTCGACACGAAGCTTGTAGCCCTTTGGAACACGCTCGATCCAGCCCGGCGTAAGAAACCATTGGGAGGTGGTTTTGATGCGTTCTGCAAGGAAGGACTTAAGGAAAACTAGTTCAGAAAATAGAGCTCAATATGAACCTCATCGGTTCGTCGACTTAGATCAGGCTCGGAGATGCTGCGAGCAGGAACTTTGCTGGCGTTTGTTTGATCTTCTACTGATGGTATGGATGTGGACGAATTGTACCTTGTTATCGTCGGAGTGGGAATAGAGCTCATTACATAGCCGAATGTATTCGAGAGAATGCGCCCGGCAAATTGGGTGTATGTTCTCTTTCCATCCTACACACGACGGTTTAGACAGAGTTTAGCCGGCATCAAAATAAGCACCTGTAAGTTCTGTACAAGGCGACTTTCCAAGTCCATCGCAATCGACTCGAGGCCGGGATCCTTGTTCATTTGCTTGAGTGCTTTGAGAAAAGCTCTAGTATACCTGTAAGATAAGCATGACTTACGTGAGCTTTTGCTCCTAAGTTATGCACTACCTCAAAGCTTCTTCCGTTTGTCCAGCCTCTGCGAGCATAGTTGCATACACTATTTTGTACGGTTGGAAGCACACTAGTGTAAATTGGGGATTTCCTTTCGTTTTCACGTATTCGTATAGCTCCGTCCTCTGCATCAAGCATTTCGTTTAGTATTCCTATGCGACAATAAGAAGAAACCTTGAACGCCAACGGTGTGAAAAATGTTCTCGGGTACTTCCAATGGTCTGCGCCGATCAGACGAATCCTTCCGTCACTGAAAAATGCTTCGGGACTTTGGTCGACCAAAAGATAGCACAAATGCGCCGCCGCCACCTGCGAGAAATATACTAATACCAAAATATTCATACAAACATAAACCAAACCTGTTCTTTCTGACCCCATAATGCGTCGCCCAGTCGAGTGATCGCGTCATCATTCCCAGACGTCCGGTTTGTGGCCATTAGAGCAAGATGCTCATGCCAATGGTCAAGAATGCCGCTTCCCTGATCAACTCGCAATTAAGTAGGCAACGATTTTCCATAAATACACAGCATTACTTGATTGCCGTTTTCTCCAAATACATCCGCCGACTGGCCGCTCATAAGCAAGCTGAAAGTTCGTAATGGACCTGGAGACAGTTGATGATATGCCATTTTTGAGATGGTATCAGAATAACACTGCAATTATTAAAATTCAAAGCTGATTTGATAATGAAGCACGAACTGTTTATTCTCACCTTGTCCCCTAGCTGAGACGCAAGAACGAGAGCTAGTCCCCACGATTGGCCGTCTTGTGCGCACTGTAGGGCCTGCTGAGTCTTTCCTGAGAGTAGAAGTCCTTTGACTTTTATCGAAGTTGCCTGAAAGCTGACATGTAAGCTGCCAGCGTAAACAGGTAAACAACTGACCTGCAAGCTTTCGCTGTTCGGCATTTGCCGCAAGCAATGTTGTTCCGTGGCACCAGACGAACTTGCGGTAAGAATTGCCTGGCCGACGGTTGCCTCTGGTCCAGTCCCCTAGACAAGTTTACACCATTGGTGAGAAGAAATAAGATACAAAAAGTTTTCTCACCTCTGATGGAGTACCAACAGCAGATCGTAGCTTCCCATGGTGCTCGAAGGCGATTTTAAGAACTTCCCACAACAATGGAAGCGCTTCGAAATTCCTGCTATCGGCCTCTTCGCGTGCACAGTTGGAGATGCGCTCGTCAATCCACTTGAAGAGCTCATTCTTCGATCCGTTTTGTAAGCCTCCATGGAAGTCCAAACCAGGTGCTGAATTGGAAAGACTCGGCAGTTTGTGGACTTCGATCTTGCTCGAGCTCCCTTGCTGATCGTGGAAAGGCTGTCAAATTGGAAAGAATAACAATTAACTCTTCTTCAAGGCAAAGTGATTGTGGACGAACTTTACGTACCTGTGAAGAAGGCTTTATCACGGCCATCGTTCCGCCAAAACCGAATGCCACGACCACGTGTGGGGGCCTTCCAGCGGAGGACCGACTCGAACTCCAGGCCATCTGATGCGTATGGTAAGCCGGATCCTCGGAAACTTGAGGCTGCGAGTAGTGGCGATCATAGCTATACCCATTTTCTTGGTTCATTCCTCCGAAATTCCACGAGAAATTTCCCTGGACCGGATGCTGAGCCTCGAATCCATAGGAATTTCCATTGCCTGGCACATCCGCTTGCCAATTGTGATTGGAATACTGTGAATCGACGAAGCTGTGATGCACGTATCCGGATTGCGGAGCTACAGCATACATCCTGCTCGATCCAGCAACTCACATTCTTTCGGAACGCCGCATTTCCGCATCCAGCACCAAGATCCGAGCTAGCCGGGAGGAAACAAGGCGACGCAGCGCAAATGTGCGTCCGCCGAGCCAACAGATCGAAGAACCCTAGACGATCGCCACCAAGAGAGAGGGCGCGTGGAGCAAACTTCTTCAAGGCGCCGGGACTAGGGAGCTAGCTAGGCTTGACGGAATAAACCCAGCCGTGAGGTGGTACATTCTGCTAGCCGCGACGGACGCACAGCTGGCTTCCATGTGAGCGCCAGCTGTGCGGCGCGGTGCGGCGCCGCGGACATCTGACCGTTGGATGCCCTCCTTGAACGAACGAACGAACGACCCAACGCCCACGCATTGATTCCGCGAATCTTTTGGTTTGTTTTTCTTTCGCATTCACAACGACTGGTGTGCGTTCAATTCCCACCAATCATGACAGCGAAGAAACACCACACACGGTGAGTTTGTGAAAAAGAGAAAAACCATTGGCTCTTGGATTTAGGGTTTTTGGGCGGATTAGGGCTTTAGCCAGATTAGGGCAACTCTAGCCGCCAAGAACCCTAGGCGAGCGAGGAGGGAGGGCGATGGCGGACCGCAACTACACTGTGCGCACGCGCAAGTTCATGACGAATCGCCTCCTCCTGCGCAGGCAGTTTGTAAGTCTTGCTTCTGGCGCTCAGATTTTTCGAGGCGCCGCGGTTCTGATTTGATTTCGTCTCGGTTGTGTAGGTCGTGGAAGTTCTTCATCCGGGGAGGCCCAATGTTTCCAAGGTGGGTCTTTTAGCTCGCTGAGACGAAGGGAATGTGTGTGAAACTGGATTGGACAGGCTGAGCTCCGGGAGAAGCTCTCAAAGGTTTACGACGTCCGTGATCCCCAGGCGGTGTTTGTCTTTGGGATGAGAACCAAGTTTGGCGGCGGCAAGTCGTCTGGATTCGGTCTCATCTACGACTCGGTCGAGGCTGCAAAGAAATTCGAGCCAAAATACCGTCTCGTCAGGGTGAGCTTAGTTCTTTTGATTCTCGGCGCCTTCGCGAGCAACAGATTTCTCACCTTGGTTTCGTTTTCCATTCCAGAACGGACTTGCCACCAGAGAGCAAAAATCGAGGAAGCAGCTCAAGGAGCGGAAGAACAGAGCGAAGAAGATCCGCGGAGTGAAGAAGGTCCGTCTTTTTTTCTAATCCATGAGTGTGCTCTCTTTGATCGGTTTGCTTGCTCTCAGGCCAAAGCTTCCGGAGAGGCCCAAAAGGCAGGAAAGAGGAAGTGATGTGATTTTCTGGTAACATCCCGGTTTTTGCATGCTTGGTTGGATATATAGCTAACATTTTGAATCAAAAACCTTTTCTTTGAAAAACGATATTTTTGTTATATGCATTGATTTAACTGTAAACTCGAGTGGTTATGTTTAAATTCTTGGTTAGGAGATAAATATTGTGTTTTAAACGGTCAAGAGATTTAGAGTTAAAGGAAACCAAAGTTTATAGCATACAACCTTAAAAAAAATTTCTACCAGTAGAAAGAGCTTCGACCATGCTTGTTGGTCATCCAGCTACGATTTGGAGCACCCCAGGAAGAACCCATTCTCCTTTCGTGACGATCAGTCACAGTAGAGCTCTCGGCCGCCTTCTGGATCAACCAGTCGGGGACTTGCTGGTTGCAACTCTCGAGCAGATGGACGAGCTTGTGCGCCAGAGGAGCGTCCCCGTCGCAGAAGAGAGCTGTGGCGAATCCTCTCTTGCCCGCTCGTCCAGTTCGCCCGATGCGGTGCACGTAATCGTCGATGTTCGTCGGGAGGTCGAAGTTGATGACATGGGACACGTCCGGGATGTCGATGCCTCGGGAGGCTACTTCGGTTGCAACGAGAAGGGGCGTGGATCCACTCTTGAAAGATTTCAAGGCGCGTCTTCTTTCCTACAGAGATGAAATGAAAGTTGAGATCGCGAGAGTTAACGAAGGAAGCATTCTACCTCTTGCGTTTTATCTCCGTGAATCGCAATGGCAACATAGCCTCTGGAACGCAGCCAGATTTCGAGATCATCAGCCTTGAGCTTGGTGCCAACAAACACCAGCGTTTTCTGCGAACGTGACCAGCGAGAAAGTCATGAGCGAGCAAAATCTATTTGAACTCTTACATTGTTTTTGGTTCCATGCATCTGCTGGCGATCTATGACCATTCCTAGGCAGTCGTACTTCTGGTTGCGCTGGACAAAGATGACCTCCTGCTCGATGCGACTGGTACTAGAGCCAACTTCTCCGATGGCAAGGAAAACATAGTCTTTCCGCAAAAACTCCCCGGCAAGCCTCTGAGAAAAACTCTCATACTCGAGTCGGGAGGATGAAAAAGAGCATACCTGAATCTTTTTAGGAAAAGTCGCACTGAACATGAGCGTCTGCCGAAGTTCCGCTCCTGGCATGCCCGACTCCTCCACAATGCGTCGGATTTGCGGCTCGAAGCCCATGTCCAGCATCCGATCGGCTTCGTCCAAAGTCAAGTACTTGAGTTTCTGGAGCTCCACCATCTCTCGGTCCAAAAGATCGTTCAAACGACCGGGCGTAGCCACAAGTATGTCAACTCCACCCAAGTTATCGCTCTGGAAAAGAGAGAGAGAAAAAAACGAGGATGATCAAAGAAGACAAAGTTTTTATACCCAGAGTCGTGTTCCTCCATAGACAACTCCAACACGAACTCCCGTTTGGTAGCAAAACTTGAAAGCTTCATCGGCTATCTGCACCAAAACGATCGAGGAAAACTTACGAAGGAAAAAGAGATGGGCAGTGAAAGCTCTATGCTTGCCTGCTGCGCGAGCTCTCGAGTAGGAGAAAGAATGAGAGCCAGAGGAATGGAAACTCTCCTCCTCCCTTCCCTGCCTGGGACGGGCTCCCTGAGAATCCCTTCGATGATCGGGAAGCAAAATGCGGCAGTCTTCCCGGATCCCGTCTGCGCGCACGCCATGAGATCCCTAGCCGCGAGGCAGATCGGAATGGCGTACTTCTGGACGAGCGTCGGCACCGTGAACCGGCACTGCCTGATGTTGTCGTTGAGGATGGAATGGAGCGACAGATCGTCGAAGCTCCGTGCTGGCGCTGGGACATCGGATCCGCTCACCTCGACCTCGCTCTCGCTCTCGCCGAAATATCCCTCCTCGGACATGATCTTGACCAGATCCACTTGCCAATCCGCAAGAACACGACACGGATCAGCCGATCGTTCGGACACGCCGCCTTAAATCCCGCGCGGCTGAGCAGGCAGCAGTCAATGCACATCCCGCTGAAAAGATTGGAGCAGCGTCGGGAGAAGAGATGGATTGAAAGACAAAAACCCTAGAGGTATTTTTCCCGCGCTCTCGGAAAGTTCTTTAGATAAACATACTAATAACATTTCATTAACGTTAACATGGAGGCTTTGCCCGCCCAGGTTCGAATCCTGCCGTTACGTTAAAGCTTCTTATGCTTAGATGGTGGCTGTATGGACAATCACTGTCTTTAGAGCACTGTGCCAAGGAGCTTTTTAGTGACAATGCCATTCTCGCCTGAAAATTTTGTTAGAAAAACTTATGGTTAGAGATTTAAATTTTTACTTACCCATTGCAAGGGCCATTGAAACCACTAGAGAGATGAACAAAAGCTGCAAAACTATTGTCGAGAGCTAAATCTTTGCCATTGTGTTGTGTGAATTGTGGCTTCCAATAGGCTAGCTTTTATACTCCCAGGAATGAATATTATATCATTGTTCTGAACAATTAAAATTAGAGATGGTGTGGATCATGAGGTCTGATTTTTCTGAATACTCTCATTCTCGACAACATATATCATACATTAGTAGTCAAAACCTTACCTAATTGGTTTCATTAATGTGGATTATATCAAATCTTCTTTATTAGCTTAAAACACGCTTTAAACAACAAAATTGCGTGCATTTTCATTTCAGTCTCTTCACTTTTTTGAGTTCAACATGTGGCCAAGGGGATGGACCTCTTACAATGTTCTGAATATACTGTGGTGCCAACTTGGAACTGAAATTCCCCCTTTTACAGCTATAGCTAACTGCACTCCAACACCATAGACAATTTCTATATCTATCAGGTCTTGCAGTGCTTATCCAAAAGCATCTTGATGTGTAAGTAGAAAAAGTACATTGGCGGTATGAATTATTATCATTTTTTCCAACGCATATACGGATCCCAGGCGGAATCTTAAGAATCATGGGATCATGATCCCCTCAAGTTGTTTCCAGCCGCGGTGGAAGCAAAGTATGCCAGTGCACCAACCAGACCGGAGTTTGCATATGTCGAAGGCTCGGCTTGCGAGAAATCATCACGATTGTCCGAAAAATTGTCGGATCCGTCGGGACCCCCGATCACAGCACCGATTAGAATGTTTGGATTGGGATTGGAGCTGTGAAGCCAATTAAATCCCCCAGAACAAGATATGTGTTCTTCCTGCGTACGGATCGAGGGCAGCGAAGAAGCCCGGTGGTGAACTCGCTGTGGAAACTTTGTACCAAACCCAACCATGTAAGACATGCACCTGGGATTGCTACCCAGAATGTAGTCCACCTAGAAAACACCAACATCAAAAAGAAAAGGTGGCAAGCTATGCATGCTCTAAATGCATTGTCTACTTACCTGTTGCTTTGCAAACGAGATAAGCTGGCCGGGCTTAAAACCGTTGTTTCCCCCACACGAAACGCTCTGACCCGCTTGAGCCAGGTACCGCCCGTACGTTATGAGAAGGAACGCATTGCTTGTGACATACTGGAGGTTGTTTGAGCCACCGTGGTAGAAAAGTCCCCCTGATCAGAAAAGATTCCCGGGGAATAATCAATGTGGGAATCGAGAGGAATCATTTTAGTACCTGGCGTGATGGTGGCCCTCCCAGGCATCGCAGAGCACACGAAGTCGTCGGCACGAGACTTGTAAGCGCGAACTACGTTGAAGTCGCTACCAGTGGTGGCGAGAATAAACTGTCCAAGGTCACGGGAAAGAGATGATTGATCCGACGGTTGGTTATAGTTAGGACCAGTCAACGGTAAATTCTGGATTTTTTTTACCTTGGAGAGTAAAACGTCGACACCAGCGTATTTGTTGTCCCAGCTTAGAGTGTTGTATGAACTCCCGGGGCCGCCGAGCTCGTCCCCGTGCTGGGAAATGTAATCGAGGTAGCGTTTGTCGCTCGAGGCCCGGAAGATCCACGCCGCGCCCCACAAGAGCTCATCTCTATATCCTGAGTAGCTCGTGTAGAAAGGGCTCACGGCTCCTCCAAGAACATCGCTATAGCTTCCTCGGTACTTGTCAGCAAACGCAAAGATCTATATCACGATCAAAGAGAAGCCAAGTTAGAGCAAAGTCCACCTATCCAAACGATGAAAGTCTCGGTGCTCGATCGATCACTTACTTGCTTGGAAGTGGCGAGGAGCCTCTGGGAGTAGGAAGAATCAGTGGCGGCGAAGACAATAGAGGCGGCGGCGAGGGCGGCGGCGGTCTCTCCCGCGACGTCGGACCCGGGCTTGGATGGATTGACTTGGTAGCAAGTTCTCGGCGTGTCCATGTCCTCGGGGCGCTCCCAGCACTGGTGGTCGGCGTTTGGATCCCCGACTTGAACCCAGAGGGTGGATGGCGGGACAAAGGCGGAGAGGAGGTAGTCGGTCCCCCAGCGAATGGCGGCGCGGGCGTTGTCCAGCTCCGCCGCGCGCCCGAGCTCCGCCTCGAATTCCACCACGCTCCACGACAGCAGCGTGATCGTGAACGCCATCGGGAAGCCAAACTTGACGTTGTCGCCGGAATCGTAGTAGCCTCCCGTGAGATTCACCTGAGCAGCAGCGAAAATCGATCGACTAGAAAGGTAAACCACAAGAAAAACATTTCAAACGAGCAAAAGATTCTATGGTACATTCGCTGTTCTTCCATCGCTCATCCCCGAGTTTGCGCGCCATTTGATCCTCTGGCTCGTCGGCAGCTTGCCCGATCGCATCCCCTCGTAGAAGAGGATGGATTTGGCGAGCGCGTCGCGGTAATCCAGCGATTGGAGCGCCTGCGCCTGGATTTCCACCCGCATTGCCGTGAAAAGAACAAAACCAAAGATCAAAATGAGAGAAGAGGAAGAACTCGCTGCCATGATCAAGTGGATTTGTGTGAGGAACAAAGGTTTTATAGCGGGGGAAAATTTTTTGTTAGGTCTTAACAGTTTTAACGGGCGCCGTTAAAAAAGAATTTCTACCGTGGTCCCCACCGCACGGTACCCGAGGGCGGGAACGGTGGATCGTGTGACCAACGTTACGGTACTACTAACGCTGGCCGTTGGATCGTCGCGCAGAGAAGAACTATGCGATGGATCTTAGAAACTCTTTTCTTCTTCACGGAACAGTGTTCTTATTTACACGTAAAGAAAACTCCGAAGACCTTGGCTTAAAAGGACAAAGCCGGAGTGTTCCAGTTTCTATATCTCCTTGTCTTGTTTAAGACAATTTCTCGCGAGCACCGTTCTTGTAACAGGCACGCGAGGAAAAGCCCGAGGCGAGTAAAGTCACTGGGCCATGAATGATGAATTTTATTCCTGGTGAAATGCGAGTGTACCACGAGCCTTGTCTCCTGCATCACATGATATGCTTTTCCCAGTTTGTAGGAAGAAACAAGCAAGAACTCCAAGAGAAAATGGTGTAAAGTACCTTCAAGCTATCAGATCGTATTTTTCTATTCTTCTTCGCCTTTATCAGAAGGACTGGGTCTTTCCAAACACGAACACTCCTCCACTGCCGATTGCCCGGCCGAGAAGCATGTCGTTGTCCAGGTACGTGAGATAGTAGAGAAGTCCAAGAGACCTGGAAAAACTAAGATGAACAAGGGATTCTAGCGAGTTTAAGAGTACCTTCTTTCGTTGGAGGGTCTTCTTCCGCGCAATGGAACTCTTACGTCCAGAGAGTTTATAGCTTGGAGGATCTGTAAAGGGAGTGGTTTGTTTGCTTTTTAATGTGGTTGCAATTGCGAGCGAGCGAGCATTACCTGGAGATTTAGAAACGTTCGTGGCAGAACGGCTGGAGCGAGCAAGGCTTGGACCTCTTCACTTATCAGAACCTCGCCGAGTCTAGCCTGTTAGTTCGTGGTTCGTGTGAAAGATTTAAAGAGACACTGAGGCGGAGAGTTACTGGACCTCTTTAAACTCCAATTGTATCGTCCGAGCACTCACAACCGAGAAGCCAGCCGTAACAAACAATGTCGCCCCTTCTGCATCCTACAAGAAATAAAAAACACAACAAGAAAGAAACATTAGAAAGGAAAAGCTTACAAACAAAACCTTTGATACCTGCAATAAGCCAGGGATGCTCCACCTTACAACGTTCACGACTTGTCCCCCATCGAAGCGTCCCTTGCACTCAAACTTTTGATAAATCTGTCCAGCCTAGATCGCACAGCATCCTGATTAAAAAAAAACTGGAAAGAAATCCATCCAAAGTCACCTTGAAAAATGGAAACTCTCCAGCTTGCAAGATGGAAAGAACATCTGGAGCGGAAGTGTATTGCAGCAGCCAAGTTCCATCCAGCTTGTCAAGATCCAGGGCAGTCCCTGCATCAAAACTTTCGACTTCCACCTTTCTTTACAAACATGGGAGAAATTTTTGTCCAGGAGCGAAATAAAAATGTACCATACCATTGACTCCTCGAGAAGCGCGCGCTGGTCTTGGCTCGCTCGAGATCCCCTGCTCGTGTCCATCACTGCCTTGAGCAAGCTCATCTTCGCCTTGTGGAGGTCTCTCGTTCTCTCCTGGAAACTCCAAAATTCTACGCAATCCAATCGATCCGAGAACGAACCTGATGAGCCGCCGAGGCTCTCGAGCAGGAGGAGAGCCGCGCCATCGCCGGGGCGCCGCGAGATACCGGCATTCTCGCCGCTCCCAAGAAGAGAGAAGAATCCATGCCCTATAATATCTAAGCTTGGAGGATGTGTGAAAAATCTAAAGAAACAAATCCAAAAGTCGAATTCAGGCTGCCACGTGGGCGTGTTGGCGACATTATTCGACTTGACGAGCTTGGCAAGGGTTTACTGTGGCTCTAACACCAAGGTCTAGTTGAACCTAACCAGATTCCTTGCTTTTCCCAAGGTGGAACTGGTTGAATTAACTACAGATTGTTTGAGGTTTTGAATTGAAGAGTTTTAAGCTTGGCTTACCAATTTTTTGTGATTGTGAGTTGAAGGATTGTGAGGTTATGGCTAAAGAAATTATGATGTGATGATCAAAGATTGTAAGCTGAGGAATTGTGAAAAACTGTGCTAAAATAACAAAGTCATAGCTACATAAGTGTGATTGTGAAATGACTGTGATGTTGTGTCTGTATAAACTATGATGCTTAAATGTGCATAACACCCCATGGGTAATGGTGTGTGTTATATTGATGTTGTGAAACAAAATTCATGTCGTTCTTGTTGAGACAAGATGGAGGGATGAAGTTGAGTATTTAGTACCACCCATGGCAATTCAAAATTTCTCAAAGAAGACAAAAGAGCAAATTACTTTTATTGTATTGCCTACTCAAGAGTTTAGAGATGTTTTGGAATAACTAGGTTCTAAAGATTTAGGCTTTGCTCTATTTGCTTGAGGAGAGCACATATTCTATTAAGCTCCAAGTATCTATCTTACCAACAGTGTATATTTGTTGAGAAATTAATAACCTATATGTACCTTTTACATTGTAGTGTTAGGTAAGATGTAAAGGTTGTTTGTCATGTATTATGTGTCAAGACCCCCAACAAGATCAAGATTGGAAAATGCAAAAGACAAAGAGAAAAACTAGTGGAAACAAAGAAGAGGCTTTAGACTGGTGTTGATTCAGATTGTGGAGAAATGGAACAAGGCTAACCTATATATACTATAGGTTGATGAAGCTCCACCACTCTTGAATCATGAACGGCCTAAATATAGCTAAGGTCGAGGAGGCGCCACATCAATATCAGGAATGTGGCTCGAGACTCAGGAATCGTACAGGGAATCAAAGAGTCAGAAATAGGGAAGTGTCTCAAGAGTCAGGAATAGGGAAGTGTCTCAAGAGTCAGGAATAGGGAAGTGTCTTGAGAATCAGGAATGTGGTCTGCAGGTCAGGAATCCGGCGAGAATCAGGAATGTGGCAAGAATTGGGGGATTCCTGACAGCACCCCCTCCTCAAGAACGAGTGGAACGAGGGTGTGAATGAGAACGACGAGGAGGATGAGATGAGCGGCGAGGGATGGGAGATGGAAAAAAAGAATGAGGACTGGGACGAGAAGGATAGCGGCGGTGGAAGTCCTGAACAAGGTCAGGAGAATGAATCAGGTTATCCGCAGGTTCCCAAGTGCGTTCTTCAGGTCCGTAACCTTTCCAGTCGACCAGATAGTAGAGTTTAGACCGTGAAATCTTGGAATCAAGGATGTCCTGAACCTCATACTCAGACCCATCCTCGAGTTGCACTGGTGGAGGTGGAGGAATGACCTGATTGGGAATAGGACTGGGAATATAAGGCTCAAGGAGAGAGGAGTGAAAAACGGGGTGAATTTGATATGAGGAGGGTACCAGAAATATCCATCGGGACCGGAGCAGTAGGTTCAGGAGTATGCCCCGAAGACTCAAGCTGGGATTCCTGAGTCTGGGACGGAAAAACAGCGGCGCGGCGACTTTCCTGACGACGTTCAAAGAGACAATTGTCACATCGAACAACTTTGTTGATGGCGTCCGGCAGGTCCTTGGGATCCTCCATGGTGAGCAACAAATCCTTGACACCGTTGTTGAGGCCGAAACAAAATTGGTCAATCAGAGCCCACTCATCCCACTGAGTGTCCAAGGCAAGGAGTTGGAACTTTGCAGCGTAGATCGAGGCAGGACAAGACCCCTGAGAAAGATGTCTCATCTTTGTGGTAGCAGCCCGAACTCGATCTGTCTCGCCAAAACATACTTCGAGCTTCTCTTTGAACAATTAAAGATCCATCAGCTCCGGAACCACAACCCCTTTCACGCTCTTCTCCAAAAGAGGAGAAAACCATGACAAAGCTGCACCTTCGAGCAACATCCCAATCGCGCCGATTTGAGACTCGGGAGTGGGGTACCGCCGATGTTGAAGTGTAAAGATCAGCTCCATTTGGTTCAGAAATCCGCCAAGCTTCGAACGCTTGCCTGGAAATTTCGCCGGGAAACTCACCTTCGGTTTAGGAACTTTGCTGGATCCTTGAGCCGAAAGTGAAGCAAGCTCCTACTGCATGCGAAGAAGGGTCACCTTCAGCTCGGTATTCTCAGACTGGATTTTTGCAAGGACTGCGGCAAAGAAATCAGGATGGCTTGGAGACTCCATCGGCAAGAAGAAAGAAAAAAAAGGAAAAAAGACAAAGGCAATCAAACAATCAAAACGAGCTAAAGCAAAAGCAAAAAACACAATCTGAATCAAATTGTCAAGACCCCCAACAAGATCAAAATTGGAAAATGCAAAAAACAAAGAGAAAAGCTAGTGGAAACAAAAAAAAAGCCTTAGACTGGCGTTGATTCAGATTGTGGAGAAATGGAACAAAGCTAACCTATATATACTATAGGTTGATGAAACTTCACCACTCTTGGATCGTGGACGGCCTAAATATAGCTGAGGTCGAGGAGGCACCACATCAATATCAGGAATGTGGCTCGAGACTCAAGAATTGTACAGGGAATCAAAGAGTCAGGAATAGGGAGGTGTCTCGAGAGTTAGGAATAGAGAAGTGTCTTGAGAATTAAGAATGTGGTCTGCAAGTTAGGAATCCGGCGAGAATCAAGAATGTGGCAAGAATTGGGGGATTCCTAACATTATGCATATGAAAATTTATGGGATATTTATTAGATCTTCAATAACTTCACTAAACTCCACCAAACCATACAAACATTATGTTAACTTTCTATGCCATAGATCTCCTAAGATAATCACCTAAGTCTCAACCCATGCCCTTAATTATGGCTAGCTTTGGTTATAAATTAGATTTTTCTCTTTATAAAATATTTCTTTGAATATTTTTGGGTTCTTTATAAAAAATTTTGCTCCAAATACAGTATCATAACTAAATAATATGTTTTTTTTTAATTACAACATTACTTGTGGTATAGAGCCATGGGTTGTTAATTTATATCAAACATATAGCTGCTTACAAGACTTTATCAAAATCAATTTAATTCTCATTACGAAAAAAAGAATTTTGAGTTAATTTACATGAGAAATTAGATATACATAATTTTGACACAAATTTGAAGCAAACCTGGAAAGGAACTATACTCATAGTAGGAACTTCAACATCCATAAAAATTAAATTAACAATGATACAAAACCATTTCAAACACTACCGGTAAAAACAATTTAAACCAATCACTACATTCCACATATGATGCTAAGAAACATGGCAAAGAATCTTATGAATTCTTAGGTTAAGGGTTAAACTTCAATAAATACCCTTTAATTAGGCACTACAAAAGCTTCAAAGATATTTATTATTATTGAAAAACATAAGGTTTCACATGAATAAAGTTTCAGCAGTTTGAAACTTTCTAATTAGTAAACATTAATTAGATAGGCTCGCATGTTCCAACAGGAATGCCTCCAATGTTAAAGCCTGCAAGGGCACAGTGGCCTTGGCAACAATCACTATCCTTCGAGCATCCTTCAAGAACATTTTTACATCCTTGAAGAAGTTTTCTGGTGACAATGCCATTCTCACCTGGAAAATTTGGTAGAAAACTTTGTGGCTCAAGATTAAATTTTTAACTTACCTATTGCAAGAGTCATTGAAACCAGAAGACAGAGGAACAAAAGCTGCAAAACTATAGACGAGAGTTGAATCTTTGCCATTGTGTTGTGTGAATTGTGTTATACCTTCCAATCCAATAGGCTGGCTTTTATACTCTGGGCTATGGGATAAATTAGTGATGGTGTGGATCATGAGGTTTGACTAAAGCTCATCCTTGCGTTTCACAGCTGGTTTAGCACAATATTAAGGTAAAAGACATGTCTTGAAATCATGTAAGCACTGCCTGCACAGGTTGGAACTTGGAATCCTCCAGTTCACGTTTCTTTATTAGCTTAAAATACATATTAAGACAGATGCAGTGGCCTACAAACAAGCATGGTGCTACTTTTCTAGTGACATTGCCCGGAAATTCTGTTAGAAACACACCAGTAAATGGATATCTTATAGTTGTTTAGAGCTTAAAATAAGTGATAGTGTGGATCACGAGGGCTGACCTTTTTGAATACTCTAAACTGTCCTTGTGTTTCACAGCTCTCTGGAATCCTAATGTTTAGGGACTCCATGTGGGCTCTGCCCGCGCTCACAAAACTAATCTCAAAACCAGTGTGCATAGTTTCTTCACGTTTGCATGAATTTTTCAACATGCGGCCACGACTGTGATGACCCCTTTTTTGTAGCTATACACCATATACAATTTCTATCTATCTTCCGTTTATCATGTCTTGTAGAGCTCATATTCTGAGGTCTAAGTAGAACAAGTGCACTGGCGGTACGCAATTGCAAAGCATTTCAAAGATACGCATATACGGATCGCAGAATGTTTGGATTAGGATTGGAGCTGTGGAGCCAACTAAATCCCCCAGAACAAGATATGTGATAATCCTGCATACACGGCACTGGCAAATTAGCAGCTCGTGGTCAGAACGCCAAAGCAACGACAAAGGAAGAAAAGCGAACCTTCTTGCGAAGAGGGGATCCAAGGGCCGTTTCTGAACTCGCTGTGGATCCCGTATGTGAGATAGTACAGGGCGTAAGAAGTCCACGAAAATGTAAGACAGTAGCGAGTGTCCAGTGGGAAAGAAGTACCTTCTTTCGTTGGATGGTCATCCAACTCTATGAGGGTTTATGTCTTGGAGGATCTGTATCTTTGTTTTAAATGTGGTGGCATTTACGTGTTAAAAGATTAAAGGTGATTGTATAGATACATTACTTTATAAATGTTTTAAAGGCCCACACAGGACCTGTAATTTGTATAGATGTCCAGGTGGAGTGTCTTAGTTTGAGCAAGGGTGTCTTGATGATGTTGTATATGTCTAGAGTTTTGTTTGAAGTTGGCGACAGTGTGGTTCGAGGATGGACAGCAACTCGTTGCAGAGGCATGTTGTTATTAACAGGTATTTGCTGAATCTGACGTCTTTCTGTTGAAGCAGAAGTGGGAGCAGCATTGTGAAGTCGAGGAGTGGCTCAGAAGCTCGCTGTTGGTTGTAAGCTATTGAACAGGTTCAATCTCTTGAGCACATAAGTAACAGATGTGCCTCTCCCATGGCATTTTGTGTGCGTCCCAATTGCTGACCTCAGAGGGAAGATGCTGGCCTGTTTTCTATCGTGCCAAAATTTTGTGATGTTTCCGTCCCATAAGCCTTCCCACCCCAGTTTTCCGATCCCTGTTGATCGTCGAGATGTAGTAGTGAAACCTTTGATCATGATCCGCACCTTGGAGCCACCATTGAAATGCTCGTTGAAGCCATTGTGCTGGGACATAGGCAATGTTTTTGTATTCCAGATTCGGAAGGTACTGTTTTGTGTTCCTCCACACATAGACCTCGATTGGGAGTATACCAGATTCCACCAATGGGTACCTTGTTGCCATCCAAACTCAATATTGAGGAACTAGTGATTTAGTTGCTCCATTTTCTTCCATACAGTTCGCGGCAAGCCAGGGCTCAAGCCTGACCTCCATATGTCAATATGGTGATGACTTTGGTGTGAGCATTGTCTGCAGGTGTCCCATCTAAAAATGCCAGCTTGCTTGAGATCACTTTGGAGTGCATAGTAGGCATTGGTGGCACTTTGAATTTGCACCATGTAACCAAAAGTACTCGACACTAACAAGCACTTAGTTTTCATAGTGAAGATCACCAGCCTTCTGTTTTTACAATTAGCGCAACCAAGGATCATGGTCCGTGTTTTTGTGAGATTTATGGACAAGCAAGTAGAGCACTCACAGCCAAAAAGCCAGCTGTAACAAGCAATGTCACGCCTTCTCCGTCCTACCTACATACACATGCATAAGAAACCACCAAAATTGAAAAAAGAAAAGCTTACCGACTGACATAAAAACACTCAAACATAACAGCAACATTCACGACTTCTCCCCTATCAAAGCGTCCCTTGCACTTTTGATAAATCTGTACAGCCTATATCACACGGCATCCTGATTAAGAAAACTATAAAAAAATCCATCCAAACTCAACATTTGGAGCGAGCAACCAAGTTCGAACCGGTTTGTCGACCACCTTTCTTCACCTACAAGAGGCCCTGATACCGTACCATTGAGTCCTCGAGAAGCGCGCACTGGTCTTGGCTCGCTCTAGATCCCCTGCTCGTGTCCATCACTGCCTTGAGCAAGCTCATCTGAGGTCTCTCTTGCCAAGGAACTCCAAAATTCTACTCAATCCAGTCGGATCCAAGAACGAACCCGATGAGAATGGAAAGCAGCCGAGACTCTCCATCGCCGGGGGCGCCCCGAGATAGAGAAGAAATATCTAAAGATGTGTGGAAATTCTCCCATATTATTGATGAATCAAAGAATCGCTCAAACAAATCGAATCGCTGGAGCCTCTAGAACCACGGAACCTATCGAATCAGTAGTGTGGGTGGCAGACCTGGCTAAAAGCGAAGGGCGCGACCTTGTAGAAGACCTCGTTCTTGAAGGTCTTGAGGTACGCAACGCCGGCGCCCTCCTTGCCCTTGCCCACATTGGTGATGATATCGCAGCTGTAGTCACTCGACTTGACGAGCTTGGCCGTACACGTCTTGGTCTTGGCCACGTACGGCAGCTTCACCTGGTAGAACCCGTCATTGTCCGTACTGTCGCTCCCCTTGACCACTGCGCCCTTCTCGTTCTTGCACTCCACGGCCACCTCGCCACCTTTTTAGGTTCATACCACAATGTTACGATCTTCCTAGCGTATTCTCTTGTATACGTACCGACAATGTGCTTCGTCCATTGGCCGTAGCAGCCCTGGCAGTAGACGTATCCCTGAATGACGGTGGTATCGACTTCGTAGTGCTGGGGGTAGCCGTAGTCGTGGCCGTATTTGGGCTCCTCGGGTGCCTTGGATGGGACTTCGGGGACCTTCTTCACCTCGTCCACCACCTTGTGTGGGACGTCGTATGAATCCACTGCGAGGGCGCACACTGCGAGGGAGAGGGCGAGCAGCAAGATCAAACTCTTGTTGGAAGCCATCGCTAGCTTGTTTGATCTGGGAGAGAGCTACTTAAGATGATGGAAAAGCTAGAAAGAACGAGATTGCTTGATACTTCCAAGCTCTTGAGGTTTGTGGTTTTATATCCATGCGAGACGTGATATCATGCCATGATTTTTTCTACCAGATCAAGTAAAACTTGTACCGATACTGGGAGAAGCAAGGTGTTATGGAGATTTGTGGCCACGTTATGGTCGTGCAATCACATTCTTTCCACGTCCCACTTTCTAGCCCGAGGGCTGCTTAATAAGATCAGAACATAGCAAGGCGATCGCGAGCAAGAAATGGGTGCTACAAAGATCCTGGTTCTTCTTGGTGGAGTTTTACTCTCAAGTTTGATGGCAGCAGTGGAAGCTCTTGATCCTTACACAGCTCCGGGCAGTTCGCAAAGAATCAACGCCACCGTTGTTCAAGGCTACGTTTTCTGCCAGAATTGCTACAAGGACTGGAGCAGACATCTGGGAGGTGTGTTATGTTTGATCAATCTTACTTCGCTTGCTATGGACTTATCTTTTCCACTCCATCCAGGGGCTGAGGTTTCTGTAGAATGCACGGCGATTTCCACCGGCAAGCTCGTCGCCCTCGGCAAAGGAATTTCCCGCGAGAATGGCTACGTGGAAATCCGGTTGGATGGGTACGACTACAGCAGCAAGCTCAAGATCCACCGCTGCCTGGCGAAAATCGTCCGCTCACGGGACCCATCTTGCGATTATCGCACGAATGTAAATTCTGGATACAGCGGCGCCAAGCCCCAGTTCTCCGGAGTCGCGGGAAACATGGCCTATTTCACTACAAATGCGTTTTCTTTCACTCCAATGTGCTCCTATTGATCAATAGCTTCTATGAATTCGCTCAATGCGGCAAGAACCCTAACAGCTTCATTTGGCGGCAAATTTTATTGAAAAACTTCTTTTTGTGAAATTTAGGGTTCTTCGTCTTCGTCTGTACAGTAGGGCGTGAAAGCAAATGGGCCGGTTTTGTAGAACGCTTCGCCCATGAAAATCTTCTCGAATTCCAGCGCCGCTCCCTTCTTGCCGCCTCCAAGATCCGTGGCTGTGTCGCACGACCGATCGGGCGACGCGAGGATCATCGCCTTGCACGATTCGGGGGGATCGTAGACGCTCTTGTAGGTCTGGGGGAATTTGATCTGGAAGAAGCCATCGCGGTTCGATGCGGCCTCGCCGTAGCTCCCATCGCGGCATTCCACTCTCACCAATGCTCCTGGCATCGAGCAGATCGAGCAGAGGAATAGATCGAGCAAAGGAATCGACACATACCTGGGGAGGGCTTGTCGAAATTTCCATCACAATCCTGGCAGGAGACAAATCCTTGCACGACAGTCGTGAGATCAGTGGATGTTTCTTCCTGATCATCGCCATCCTCTGAATACTCCCCAGCAGCACTGGCATCGCCGAGAATCAATAGAAGAAGAAAGGCGTAGAGGAGCTGCATTGTCGAGGATAGAGCGAAGAATCCATCACGGAGCTTAAATCTTCGCAGTGGGAGGATCGTGCCATGACGAAGATCGTGAGAACATAAGAACCCTAGGCCTAGTAACAAGGAATAAATATTTGACTTCTTTGCTTGGTTTGCACTCCATCCGGCATCCTAGGGTTTTGTGTCGCTGCGAGCTCGGCAATCGATCGTGTGCGGCCATGGAGGGAGGCGGGACGCTTGTGGATTTGTGCCTGGAAGCGGCATCGCGGAGCGCTGACAGTGTGAGATCTTGGCGTAGGCAGAGACGAACTCTGGAAATTTTACCGGCTCATCTCGCGGAATCGTTGCTTCATCAGCTACTTGTCAAGAATCTCTTCTCGCCTCCACTTCTAGAGTAAGCACAAGAATAGAAACGATCGATCTATAGAGAAACTCGTTTTAGCTTACACTCTTTTTTTTTCATAGGCTCTTCCAGTTAAGTGTCGAGGAACTGGATCTAAATGGAGAACTCAGTGTTGATGCCGAATGGATGGCCTACATCGGTGGATTTCGGCATTTGCGAGTTCTCAAAGTCGAAAGTTGCAAAGCCTTGAACAATTCAGCGATATGGCACCTCTCAGGCAAGCTCCATTTCTCTTTTGAAAGAAGACTTAGTTTTGCGGTTGGAATGTAGGAATGGAATCGATCGAGGAGCTACGAGTTGATCGTTGCTCCAAGATAACAAACCAAGGATTGGAACACATATTAACCCTCGGCAAGCTCAAGCACTTGGGACTCTCAGAAACGGGGATTGGAGAGCAAGGGATTGGAAAGTTGGCTGTTCTTAGGAACCTGTCTCATTTGGATCTTGGCGGCTTGCCTGTGACAGACTCTCATGTTTCTTCGCTTCTGGTAAGCATGTATTCTATAACAGAAATAGATTTTTGATCGACTTGCAAAAGTACCTTCCAGGTACTTCAACACTTGATCGACCTCCAACTCTGGGGTAGCAGCATAACAAACGAAGGAGCAAATATGCTGAAGGGCTTTCCCAGGCTGGAAATACTGAACCTGGCATGGACAAAGGTTTCGGTGGTTCCCTCCATGCCGAGAGTGTCACAGCTGAATCTCTCTCACTGCGTGGTTCTATCGGTTTCCGAAGAAGGGTCAGCTCTCGATCAACTTCGTCTGTCCGGAGCAACTATGCAGGATCCACTCAGAGTCCTCCACAGTCACTCACTCCCCGAGCTCTCCGTGCTCGAGTTATCTGCGACCAACCTGGCAGCTTTGACCTTCCTTGGCAGCTTGAAGCGAGTAGTCAAGCTCGATCTGAGCTCAATGCCAAGCGTCTCGAGTGACACCATGAATCTGCTGGCCAAGTGTGCGAGGAATCTAAAACACCTTGATCTCAGTGACACACGAGTTGGCTCAGAAGGCGTAGCAGTTTTGACTGGTCACGTTCCAGCTCTGGAGCATCTTTCACTCAGGGGCACCTCGATTACGGATAGTGTGTTTGGTTACTTGGGGCTGATGCCGTCGTTGATTGACATTGACCTCAGTAACACGAGCTTGACAGGTATGCCAGTTTTCGAGTTTACGAAAGTTTCTTATACTTGTGCTTTGTGCATGCAGGCGCTCCTGTAGACTCTTCGTTTTGGTCTGTGCTTCATCTCCAGCAGCTCCACAACCTGAGACGATTGGACTTGCGTCGCACGCGATTTTCTGATAAGAGCTGCAAGCGACTCGCTTGTTTGGTGCGGTTAACACACCTGCTCTTGTGCGCCGAGTTTTTAACCGATGCATCGCTTCACGAGCTTTCTGCTCTCCCGAACCTGCGAAGCCTTGCGTTTCAAGGGACAGTGTTGACAGACGCAGGCCTGCGCTCGTTGAAGCCGCCGCTTCTGTTGGAAGAGCTTGATCTGACGGACTGCTGGCTACTCACGGAAGGCTGTCTTCTTCAGTTCTGTGATTACTATCGCAGCGTAACTGTGAAGCACGATCGTATAGCTGGAAACCTTAACTCTCAACGGTCATCGGTCAGACGGATGCAAGTCAAGAACCCGCATGTTCCAGTGAAGACGCAGGGTAAAATTGGAAGAGGTACTTGAATTTGACTCGCAAGGAAAACGTTCACTTACGAAATGTGTGTTCCAGATGAACGGATTCGATATACATTCTCTGAGCTGCACGAGTTAAGAGGCTTAACGTCAGAAGTGGCCGCCTGGGAAATGAGTACCTTACCTCGAGAACTTTCACGAACTTTACAAGATGAGGATCACATCGAGCCATCGTCGAGCTGAGCCCCACGCTGAGTACTTATGAGAGATGCTGTACACGTCCGTAAAGCTCTAGCGTGTCCGAGTGGGTCGGATCAATGGACAAAGCAGCGCGGCAGTCACGGAGAGCGTCTGATATTTCTCCGCTGCATTCATGAAAAGCGGCACGGAGGTGGAGAAGCTGTAAGTCGGCCTTGAAAGCTATGGCTTTTGAGAGCTCGGCTATGGCTTCTCGATCTCGCTGGCTGTCCATAGCAACTGGAGAAAAACGATGGAACAACCAAGTAAGTTTCAAGTAAAAAAGCTGTCTGTAGTTTCTGATGCGATGACGTACCTGCTGCTCGGTATCTGTATGGATAGGTCCGGAGCGGATCAATTTGCGTCACCATGCTTAAGTCGGCCATGACCAGATCGCGATCACAGTACTCAGCTCGCTTTTCATATGCCGACGCGTTATTCATCGACTTTTCGATCAACTTTGTCATCTCATCAAAAGCGGATTTGCGGTCTCCCTGCAAGAAATAGACACGAGCCAGGCCTTGATGAGCTCGAGTGTGCCGAATCTTCAGTGCGTTGACGTAGCAGTCCAGAGCTTGCTCCAGCTTTCCACAATCGACATAGACGCTTCCCAAGTTGTTGAGAGCCTGCGGTCGAGAAGTTATGTCAAGCTTTCGACGGACGTGTTTTGTACCTGGCCTTTGCGAAGCCCGTCGGACGGACACTTGAGCGCTTCTTCCAGCAGTCCAATAACTTTGGTGGACGCTGTCGGATCCAAACTGGTGTCTGCCAGGGCGTATGCTTTGAGAAAGAAAGCTTCGAAGGATCTCTGGAGGGATATAGACTCCTCCGCCTTTCTGAGTGCTTCTTGGCGGTGTCCAGTATCGTAAAGAAGCCATCCTTCGTAGACGAGCTTTTCCTGGTTGTTATCGGCGTGCTCTCGAGCCAGCCTCAAGCTTCTCAACGCGGCCTTTGGACAACTTAGCCTGTGCACAAGCAAGTATTTACATATTCAACCAGTCAGCTCGTAGAAACTAAGGTGGTGAAAGTTTCGACAGACCTGAGCAGCAGCAGAGATTGCCGGAAGAAAAGCAGGCCTTTCGAAGACTCAGCTTCCGTTTCCAGCATCTGGTGAACGACTGCTAGAGACGATATGTCATCGACAGATGACCAGTGATCATATAACTTCATCCAGCAATCTGCCTTGGTCCACTGCACCACATGCTGCTTGAGAAGATCCAGGAGCTGCGAAGCACAGACGCGTCCAGAGTACATCCTGTACCCAGGATCGAAAGTCAAGAGCGCCCGCAAGTCCCTCACAGCAGCCTCGTAATCGAGCAGCGCCAGACTGAAGTAAACTCTGAGCTCCAGGCAGTCCTTGGTGATGCAGAATCGCAAGACTCGACTTATCTCCGTGATAGCCTCGTGAACTTTCTTCTCGTCCATCAAGACCGCAGCTCGGTACTTGTAAGGATACGTCAGAGTTGGATCAAGCTCGGTGGCCGTGTTGAGATCCGAGAGCTTGTCATGGCCGAGACAGTACAGGGACTTCTCTTCGAACATCCAGCCGCTGTTCTTGTAGCAAGCGATGATGCTCGCGGCTTCCGAGTAGGCCGCCATCCTGTGACCTCGCATATACTTCACTCTCGCGACACCGGCCAGCGAGTATATGTGGCCTTCGTCAGCGGCAGCCTCGAAGAACTCGTGAGCTTCTTTGTACTGCTTCCTGGCGAGCATCGAGCAGCCGAGCTGGTGCAACGCGAGAGCTCTCTGCCTGGACGACACCGCACAGTCTTTGGCGAAGTGGAGCAGCTTGACCGTCATGTCGGACGAGAAGTCGTCGTCCATGGCAGCTTGGCCGAGCAGGCAGTAGAGAGAAAACGACGAGTGGCCGACCGCCGACAGCCTCTTGCGCCCATCCTGCGTGGAAAACAGCTTGGACACCGGGGCAATGTACAGCGACTTCGGCAGCTCTCGCAGGAAGACTTGCAAGCAGGCTCCGACCAGGGACTGGGCGTTCTCGTCGAGAGCGCAGTCGAGAAAGGTGATGGCGTCCTGGAGGGTGTGGACGCACGTAGCCAGCCGCTGGTCGCAGGCCTCCTTCAACTTATCGCAGAAGAACTTGTTGGCGAACGTCATGACTTCGATGACGACGGTGGGGGAGGGCCTGCCGATGGTTCCCGTGCGAGCAAACTTGTCCACGGCTCTCATCCCCATGGCCGAGATCCCGTTCCTGGAGAACTCGATGTTGGTCCTCCTCGACTCGGTGAAGCAGCCGTTGAGCATGGCGTCGAAAGGCAGGCTGAGAGCGGCCATCTTTTGCCGGTTGCAGTAAATCCGATCACCCTCTACGTGGAAGACTACGTCCGAGAAGTGCCACCTCTCGTGCTGCTGCTGCTGCTGCTGCTGCTCGTCCTCATCGCAGTAATCTAGAGCTAGGCAGGGGATATGATCGGCCAACCTGGTGGAAGTAGCGGCAGCTCGGTGACTAGCGCTCTCGCCCGGGTTCTCATCGAGCTCCTCACCCCGCCTCTCGAACTTGAGCCAGGCAGCGATGACGAGCTTGTGGTGATTGGTGGTGGCGTGCTGGCGAGCGAGACGGAGGCTCCGGCGGAGGAGCTTGAGCTCGCCGAGGCCACGGAAGACGAACGACTGCTCCAGGTAGAGTCGAGACTTTTCTTGGTTGGATGTAGCAACGCCTAGCTCTTTATGGATTTCAGCCAGCGTCGAGACGTAGTCCACGGGCTTGAAGTTCGGATTGATGGGTGGATCTGCGAGCTTCGGAAGAAACATGCTGGAGGAAGGAAAACAATCACAATCAAAAAGAGCGAAGAACAAGGTGAGAATTTGTCTATCCATTGAGAGAGCGGAGAGAGCTTACCTTTGGGAGGAGTCCTTTTGATGGACAGGCTTCGATGCCGCTGTTGGTGCTGGCTTCTCCGACGATGCGACATGGAGGATGTGGATATCCTTGCAAATTCCCATTGCTGCGAAAGCACAGCCAAAGAAATGCTGCTCTGCTCGCTCACGCCATCGCCCTCCAAGTTCTATCGCTCATCGCCTTCCGAGCTCTATCCAGATTGAAGAGAAGAAGCGGTTTGAAACTCATCGCAGGACAAAGGGTCCGGGAAGAACCCCAGAAGATAAAAGAGGAAGAAGAGACCCAAAAGCTAACCAGATAGACAAAATGAGAAAGAGGAAGTAGCCAGAATGTGGGTTCTTTGTTGGAACCATTTTAAATGCTGCGAGCAGATACCCAGTCTGGGCATCTGGCTGCTCAACGACACTCTCGCAAAAGCCACAAAGGGCTTTGAATTCTCGCCATAGCTAGCTTGCTCGATAGAGAGAAAACAAAACAACACACGTCAAGCCCGTCATACCCGTCAGACAATTTCGTACACAGTGTGTACGGCCAGATTAATTTTCCAGCTGGCCAATGTGATTTGATCTCCCATCTATCTTGCTTTGTTTGTTCTTGCGGTATTGTCAGCGAATTTAGACAAGGTAGTGATCTTTGAATGCTCCATTCAATGGTCGTGAAGTTCGTTGCTGGAAGTATTTTACGTGTTTAAAGTGGAATGCGACGGAGACATTCTCGTGTGTGTGCTGTACATGAAAGAGTTTGAATCTGGCCGCTGGATTAGAATCGCATCCAACGGCGGAGGTTCGTTAGGGCTTTAGAACACGTGGCTAGGGATTATCTTTGAATCGACGGCGGAGATTCAAGCAATCTAGGCGCCCTTGTTTGTGTGGTGGTGTTGGCTATGGCGGCCATTGGACGAGCGTGTGGATTTCCGCCGGTCGGGCTTGCGGCGCCGATCTCTCGCAGGAATTCCGCGCACTGGATTGTTACTCGCAGCGGCAATGGCGCGGCGATCAGGCGTGTCATTGTGAGAGCGGCTGGGGTTGATTTGGATGCGGCAGCTCCGGCGGCAAGCTCAGGAACCAAGAGCAAGGAAATTGCTCCTGATAACAGCTGGTCGATCACAAAGGTGTGTTGACTTTGATCTTTCTTGCCGATTGGGAAACATTGTGTTGATTTTAGACATCTTTTGGAACAATTGGACTCTTTCTCGGCTCAGGACTTCTCTCGTAAGCTTCAAGTTACAAAGAAAGTATCGGTTGATATGAATTCTCTTTTTTTTTTTTGTTCTTTCGCATATGAAGATATGGTTTTGGCGCATACTTTACCATTCTACCAGGATCAGAATGGTCCTCGTTGATGCTAACGTATGGATTTCCACTCGCGATCATTGGAATGGCGCTCAAGGTATATTGTCATGCATGAAGCTGGAGCTTTAATCTTTGTTTGGAACTTTTCAGTATGCTGAGCTCAAGCCCGTGCCTTGCACAACTTACGCGGATGCTCTGGCATTGAGAGAATCACAAGCGACTCCAATTCTCAAGCAGGTAAAAAGGAAAGTTTTCTTCGTTTCCTTTTTTAGATGGTTTCGTTCGTGATGCTTGAACAGGTTAGAGAAGACGTGATCCGGTATAGATACGGAGATGAGCAGCACCTGGAAGAGGCGCTCAAGAGAATTTTTCGCTACGGCCAGGTATAAAAACTAGCCAATTCCTCTCAGTCAGGTACAGCAGCATTCTCAACACTTGCGAGTATAAACTAAAAATCGAGAGGCTCAATTCGCAGGGAGGAGGGATCCAAGCTCGCAATGGCCCAGTTCTCCAATCCATTCGCGAGGAAGTGAGTGACCAAGGCAAGTACACGCTCGTCCTCGTCTTCAAAGCCAAGGCTCTCCAGCTCGAAGATTTTCTCACTCGTCAAGTAAGCGAACTTTTCTTGGTTGCCACAAATCACATTTGTTTTGTTTCTTTCAGGCCAAATTCACATCTTTCTTCGGCCCCGGGGTGACAGCCAACATTGGTAGGAGTTTTCTCGTGTTCTTGAAAGTTTTTAATCCTTCTTTACTATCGCAGAATCGACCGGCGATAGCGTCTTCGAAGTGAAATTGATTGCTGATGGTGGAACTGTATAAAGTAATGTAAGTAATACTTTGTGTAAAGATTGTATTTTTCTCTATAAATTTCACCGAGTTTGGAAATTTGTACAGAATTAAATTCATATGAAGCTTACATCGGCCGAAATTTCAGCACCTAGAGTTGCGATTCAGGCAATTCCAGTGCTATGAATCAACAGGGGAAAGAAAGTCTCACAATTCTCGCAATTTCTCTCCAACCGAGTGAAGTTTACCTTCAAAGAAAAGGAGAATGGGCAAAGAAACCCTCGCAAAGTTTCTCCTTGATAGTCGCTTCATGGGTTTCATGGAATGTGATAATCTACAGAGAGGATGTCGTTCGTGTTCTTCCACCTACAAGTTTTGAAGAAGATCATCCCTGCAGCAGATCCCTTGGTAATCTTTCTCCTCCATGTTTGGTTTGCTACCTTCCTGTGGATCTGAAAGCTCATCCTCTCGACTCTCACTTATGTCCACTGGGAGTTTGGAGACTCCACACCACGTTGCAGCCTCGAAGAACGGCGAGAATCATTTAAGATCAGAGAGTCGATGGAAGTTCCGTGTGGATTCGCCAGGCCGGAGTCCTACCCGGGAGAAAGGGCTCCGGATTCGAGATCCAGGAGGAGGCCGACATGGATTACCTCCAAGGATGCAAGGGAATCGTCGTAGCCTCTGCGATTTTCGGCGACTATGACGTGTTGAAGCCGCCCGCCAACTTGAGCAGCACCAGCACCAGCGTCGCAATGTTTGTGGACGACGAGACCCTGAAAACTCTCCAGAGAGAAAGAGCTGAAACCGGGGCCTGGAGGATCATCCGCGTACGAAGCGCCACATACGGGCGAGACAACCGATCCAAGGGAAAGATTCCAAAGATGCTGCTGCACAGGCTCGTCCCAAACGCGCGCTTCTCCATCTGGATTGATGCCAAGCTCCAGATAGTAGTGGATCCCATCCAGATGCTCGAGAGATTCCTGTGAAGGAGCGGCGATACCATGGCCATCGCCAACCATTACGTGCGCTCGGATGCGTTTGACGAGGCGAAGGCGATCATTCGATACAAGAGGTACGACAACAAAACCAAGCTTGATGCGCAGATGGAGTTCTACCGTACGCAAGATGGTCCCGTCCCGTACGACCGCGCCACCAGGATGCCGCTGGTGACTGACGTTCCTGAAAGCTGTGTGATCATCAGGGAGCACACTCCGATCGCGAATCTGTTTTCGTGCCTCTGGTTCAACGAGCTCGACAGGTTTACACCGCGTGATCAGGTGAGCTTTGCGGTGGTGCGTGACAAGATCATCGCGCAAGTGCCATGGCGGATCACTGTCTTTCAGGATTGTGAGAGGCGAAACTTTGTGTGGACAACACCGCACAAATAATTCAATCCCATTTGTAATTTGACACATAATAAATATGTTTTTGACATATAAGAAATCTAACTCAAGACTTCAAGGGAATTTTCCAAATCATTCATTCATTCACATACTGTTTACACAATCTTGCTAGTGTAAAGCATGAGACCAAAAGATTCATTTTGAAGACTGTTGTAATCATTTGTAAAACTTAGTTGTAATTTGGTTTATTAAAAAAATGTTGATTTAAAGCTCTACTGTTTTAGGTTTTTAGGGTTTACAGGCAAATGGCGAGCGAGCAAATCCAGCGCTCCCAGCAATCGCAGCAGCCACTGCAGCAGCCGCTGGCGATCGTGAGCAGCAGTGGCGGGAGCGCGCCTGGCTCTTCGGAGAAGATCAATTTCAAGGCACTGCACGTCCGGGAGTTCTCGGGCCACAAGAAGAAGGTTTGTGGAGACTTCTTCTAGGAGAAATTTCAAGCTTTGTTCCTGCCAGGTACATTCTGTGGCCTGGAATTGCACGGGAAAGAAGCTCGCGTCTGGCTCCATCGATCAGACTGCTCGCATTTGGCATGTGGAACCTCACGGGCATGTAAGTTCTTTTTCTTTGGCGCTCGAAATCCTCTTTTATGTTTTCGTTTCTTTGTATCTGACAGAGTAAGAACACAAATTTCTTCGTGCTCACGGATTTTTCTTTTCCGTTCTTTTCTTTCTTTTTTCTTTTCAGAGTAAGAACAAGGATATAGAACTTAAAGGACACAGTGATAGCGTCGATCAGCTGTGCTGGGACCCCAGACACGCCGACCTTCTTGCGACAGCGTCCGGGGATAAGACTGTTCGTCTCTGGGATGCTCGCAGTAAGTATAGCGATTGATCTTCTATTTTCTCGTCAGCCCACTCACTCAATCGTTTTCAGCTGGGAAGTGTTCACAGCAGGTTGAGTTGAGTGGTGAGAACATCAATATCACTTTCAAACCAGATGGAACACACATTGCTGTCGGTAACAGGGTAAGCCAGTGACAATGGAATCCTTTCTTTTGGCTCTCTTCCAACCAAGATCTACCTGCAGGACGACGAGCTTACCATTATTGATGTTCGTAAGTTCAAGCCTCTCCAAAAACGAAAATTTGCCTATGAAGTAAGAAGCATAAATATTGTTTTGAGGCTCTAAGTACTTGTTTCCACTTCAGGTGAACGAAATAGCTTGGAATAGCACTGGGGAGCTCTTCTTCCTGACAACTGGGAATGGTGAGGTATTTTTCACCTTTGCTCGCGAGCTGCTCAATATTGAGTGTTTCAGGAGGGTTTGGTACTGCAGGGACTGTCGAGGTTCTATCGTATCCATCGCTGCAAACACTCCAGACGCTCATTGGTCATACAGCCGGCTGCTACTGCATCGCTATAGATCCTACTGGCAGGCAGGTTTGCTGCTCGAAATTCCTGTGAAAAGTTCCTCAGCTTTTTTTCCTTTTTTCCCTCTACATTCTCAGATACTTTGCGGTTGGAAGCGCGGACGCTTTGGTCAGCCTGTGGGATGCGTCCGAAATGCTGTGTGTTAGGACCTTCACAAAACTCGAGTAAGTAGCCCAACTTATACTTCTCTTTCGTAAACTTCACATAAACGAACGCTTTTTTCTCCAGATGGCCTGTGAGGACGATAAGCATAAGTCACGACGGCCAGTACCTTGCTTCCGCGAGCGAAGATCTCTTCATTGGAATTGTAAGCTACTTTTTTCTGCTCCCACTTTTCTCTCGCTTCGAGATGGATCAACCTTACGGAAAGCTGTGACTGCCTACCACAGGCGGAGGTGGAAACTGGAAGATCGGTACACCAGATTCCGTGCCGGGCAGCCATGAACAGCGTCGAGTGGAATCCAAAGTACAATCTCCTGGCATTTGCAGCGGACAAGCAAGTCGACAAGTACCAAACCGACGAAGGTATGCACTGCTCATCGGTCTCTCCTTCCGAAAAAAAATCGTTTTTTGTCACAGGTGTTTTTCGAATCTATGGCTTTGAAAGTCCCTGACCAGGATATTCCATTTGTTTGTGAGGAATATTCTGGTAGCTTTGAAGATGTTTCGCGCACATTCTGGCAGCGAATATTCGCGGCTGTGCCCGGACAATATTCCCCCTCTCTCCTCTCTTTCCTGGGTCATGACCCGTCGATGAGTGGAATACCGCCATAGCTAGGGTTGCGCGAGGCGCGTGAGGGCGTGGGCGAGGGTTTGGGCACGGGAATTTTTCCTCTCAAGCGGCGTCGAGCGATTCTCTCTTTGGCGCTTTGCTTCCTCTCGCCGCGCGCGCGCATCTGATGATCCAAACGTTCCTCCTCTTGGTCGCGGTCGTCATCTTCTTCAGGCTGCTTACCAGCGGGTGCGCGCTCACAAAAACCCCTTTGCCATTCTCTGGATCGATATTTTAGGGTTCTTACCTAGGGATTCTTTGGGTGTGTTGATAGGCTCAACGCGGCAATTGCGTCACACCGTATGCTACCCAAAAAGAGAACCGCTGCGACAGGGGAGGAAGGCTCGAGCAAGCAGTCCAAGCGCGTCCGGCCGGGTGATTCCAGCGCCCTAGCGGCACAGCAGTGCGACCTTGTCATGGGAGGCGATGGCGGCACGGCGGCGGTTCCATCGGATGTGGAGATTGACGAGGATTTGCACAGCCGGCAGCTCGCCGTCTATGGCCGCGAGACGATGCGCCGCTTGTTCGGGGCAAACGTTCTCGTCTCGGGGTTGCAAGGGCTTGGCGTCGAGATCGGTAAGCGATTGATAGAAAAATCACGAAATTTCCATTTGATGATCTTTCCTTGTGGCAGCCAAGAACGTGATCTTGGCGGGGGTGAAGTCCGTGACGATTCACGACTCCGGGACGGTGGAGCTTTGGGATCTTTCCTCCCAGTTCTACTTCTCTGAGGCGGACGTGGGGAAGAACAGGGCCTTTGCTTGCGTTGACAAGCTCAAGGAACTAAACAACGCGGTCAATATCTCGGTGCTCACCACCGAGCTCACGGAGGAGATCTTGTCGAACTACCAGGTACTATTCTCTTCGAAATAATTTCTGGAATAGTATGCCAACTTGTATCTCTACCTAGGTGGTCGTGTTCACCGATTCAAGCCTGGAGGAGGGTATCCGATTTAACAACTTCTGCCACAACCACAGCCCACCGATTGCTTTCATCAAGGCAGACATCAGGGGCATCTTTGGGAGCGTCTTTTGTGACTTTGGGCCGGACTTCACCGTGGTGGATGTGGATGGAGAGGAACCACACACGGGGATCATCGCGTCGATTAGTAATGACAACCCGGCTGTTGTCTGCTGCGTCGACGACGAGAGGCTGGAGTTTCAGGACGGCGACTTGGTTCTCTTCAACGAAGTGAAGGGAATGGTGGAGCTAAACGATGGGCGGCCCAGGAAAATAAAGAATGCCCGACCGTATTCTTTCACTCTGGAGGAGGACACGACTGGTTACTGTGCTTATGAAGCCGGGGGGATCGTCACGCAGGTGAAACAGCCAAAGGTTTTGAACTTTAAGACTTTGGAGGAAGCAATTCAAAACCCGGGGGATTTTCTTCTGAGCGACTTCTCCAAGTTCGATAGGCCTCCGCTCTTGCACCTGGCCTTCCGTGCCTTGGATGCGTTCTGTGCTCAAGAAGGACGTTTTCCCGCTCCAGGATCCGGGGAGGATGCACAGGCGCTCATCGCCATTGCGAAGCGCTTGAACGACAGTGCGGGAGATCAGAAGCTCGACAACATTGACGAGTCTATTCTTACGAAGTTCGCAAGTGGATCAAAAGCCGTTTTGAATCCCATGGCTGCGATGTTTGGAGGCATCGTTGGGCAGGAAGTGTTGAAAGCTTGCTCCGGCAAGTTCCATCCTTTGTTTCAGGTGCGCGCTGTCTTTTTCTTGTCCGTGGCGTAGATATTGAGTGCTTTGTTTTGCAGTTCTTTTACTTCGATTCGCTCGAATCCGTTCCATCTGAGCCTCTCTCGGCCGAGGACGCTGCTCCTACAGGTGGCCGCTACGATGCTCAGATAGCCGTGTTTGGGAGGCAGGTGCAGCAGAAGCTGGAAAATGCGAAGGTTTTCGTTGTGGGAGCCGGTGCTCTTGGCTGCGAGTTCCTCAAGAATCTGGCTCTCATGGGTGTAGCCTGCGGGAGTGGAAAGCTTACAGTTACCGACGACGACGTTATTGAAAAGAGCAACCTTAGCCGGCAGTTTCTCTTCCGTGACTGGAACATCGGGCAAGCAAAGTCCACGGTTGCGTCCACGGCTGCTCTGAGCATCAACTCGTCGCTTAACGCTGAAGCTCTCCAAAACCGTATCAGCCAGGATACAGAGAACATATTTGACGACGTCTTTTGGGGTGGCTTGGACGTCGTGATAAATGCTCTGGACAACGTCAAGGCGAGACTTTACGTGGATTCGAGGGCTGTCTACTTCCAGAAGCCTCTCCTCGAGTCTGGAACCTTGGGGCCCAAGTGCAACACGCAGATGGTTATACCGCATCTAACTGAGAACTACGGGGCGTCCAGAGACCCTCCCGAGAAGCAAGCTCCAATGTGTACGCTCCACTCGTTCCCCCACAACATCGACCACTGCTTAACGTGGGCAAGGTCCGAGTTTGAGGGGCTGCTCGAGAAGACACCTTCCGAAGCCAACGCGTTTCTGTCGAATCCGCAGGAGTACAAGTCGTCCGCAAGGTCCGCTGGGGATGCTCTGTCCCGAGAGATGCTCGAGCGCATTGTCGAGTGCCTTGTCATGGAGAGGTGCCACACGTTTGAGGATTGCATCGTCTGGGCGAGGAAAAGGTATTTGGAAATTTGTGTTTCGTTTATCACCACCACCTTACTGTTTTGCGTCATGCTTTCCAGGTTCGAGGACTACTTTGTGAACAGAGTCAAGCAGCTCACGTACACGTTTCCAGAGGATTCAACCACAAGCTCCGGAGCTCGGTTCTGGTCTGCACCGAAACGCTTTCCGCGAGCTCTTCAGTTTTCGTCAACCGATCCTTCTCATCTTTCTTTCGTAGCTTCGGCGGCCATCCTCCGGGCTGAAACGTATGGCATCCCCAGGCCCGTGTGGGTGCTCGACCCGAAGCAACTTGGTGAAGTCGTCGACAAGATCAATCTCCCAGAGTTCAAGCCCAAGCAGGGTGTGAAGATTGTCACCGATGAGAAGGCCACCAACTTGACCGCTTCCAGCTTGGACGACGCTGCCGTCATCGATCAGCTGATTAGCACGCTGGACGACGGTACTAAGTCGCTGCCAACGGGATTCCGCCTCGTTCCTATCCAATTCGAGAAGGTTCGAAGTTTTTTTCTTTTGTTCATGAACTCTACTGACAATGGTACGCGTTTTAACAGGACGATGACACAAACTATCACATGGAGCTGATAGCGGCGCTCGCAAACATGCGAGCGAGAAACTACGAGATCCCCGAGGTGGACAAGCTCAAGGCCAAGTTCATAGCCGGGAAGATCATTCCAGCCATCGCGACGACGACGGCACTGGCGACTGGCCTGGTTTGCCTGGAGCTGTACAAGGTTTTCCAGGACAAGGGGGTGGAAGACTACAGGAACACGTTCGCCAACTTGGCCCTGCCGCTCTTCTCCATGGCCGAGCCGGTTCCTCCCAAGTCGTTCAAGCACGGGGAGCTGGCCTGGTCGATCTGGGACCGATGGGTGATCCAAGGGGACCTCACGCTGACGGAGCTCCTGGAGTGGTTCCAGGCCAAGGGATTGACAGCCTACAGCATCTCGTGTGGCCAGAGCCTGCTCTACAACAGCTTGTTTCCGCGGCACAAGGAGCGGCTGGGCAGGAAAGTGTCGGAGCTCGCAAAGGAGGTGGCGAAGCTGGACATCCCTCCAAACAGGAAGCACTTTGACGTGATTGTGGCGTGCGAGGACGACGAAGGCGAGGACTGGGACGTGCCACTGGTTTCAATCTGCTTTAGGTAGAACTCTCGTCCAAACCAAGTCAAGACATTTATACTGTTCGATGGAAAACGGAAAAACTTAAAAATAAAAATAGAGTGGTTTCTTCCATTATCAAGATGTTAATTAAAATATGCGAGCAGGAATTTCCAAGAATCCTGGTAATCTCTTGCTATTCGCAGCAAAACGTGCAACTGCTGAGACAGCCACCTGCACAGGATAAAAAACGAACGTCATAGCAACGGCTGTTGCAATTTCTTCCCAGTCAGCGCCCGTTGCCCCACTTTCAGCTCGCTCTGCTTATTAAGCAAGCAACAGATTGCAAGAGTTACCTTTGGCGCAACAACAACGGCTTCTTCCTGATCGAGCTGATACAAATATTGTGAACGACCTAAAGTGGCTTTTCTAACCTTTAAGCCTTTGTAAACTCAAGGTTTTTTATTGCAAGTGTCCTTGCTGTATGCAAGTCTGAGATCATTGCTGTGTGTATCTCTCCTTCATATGGATGCCATAATCTTGGGATTCTGACGACTATAAGCAAGCTGCACAGCCTGGCCAAGGCAGGTGCACTGAGCATGGTTGGTGGGCATGAATACTCTGGTCGCTCGTTGCTCACAGTCTGAGATAGGTGCTGGGAGTGATCCTGGAGCCCAAGGGCTTGACAAGGGATAGACAAGAATGATGCGCTACTTCCTTTTGATGAGCTCGGACCTCGGGATCAAGCCGCTGGTGGACCGAGCAAAATTTTGTATTTTGTTTTGTTGGCTTATTTCTTAATTAAGGCAGTATCAAGATAGGACTACATGAGCATTTGTCTTGGAAGGGCATTTTGTTGCTCTTGATTTGGGACCACAAAGATAAGTTTTAATTTAAGTTTTCTCCTTTGTGCATTTAGGATCTGGATGGCAAGGATTTGAGCAAGTTCAGCATGAGGATTTGGGCTGAGGCTCTAAAACAGATGGTACCTCGATGGTATTTTTCATGCGTGACTGGGAGGATATCACTTTCCTCTCATTAGTAATAATTTAAGAAAAGGAAAAAGTAATCCACCTTTTATTTTCACTATTTAGAATGATATCACAAACAACATTTTTGTAACATTTTTTTGTATATGGAAAGTTTTTTGCATGCATGGAAGTTTGTATGCATGTCCTCCTCATGCTGCCCAGGCCCAGGCCGCTATGGAGTGCTCATCCTCTCCTTGCCCTCACGAGGGAATCCATCCAAATGGCCGAAGAAGTGATTGTAAGTCTGTCACCACCAGTTCAACCCGTAAGTCTGGCACCAAGTCGCACAAGTAAGTGGAGCCATCACCCATCAGAGACACACAAGAGGAGAAAACTTCCTCACTGTTGAAATCTAATGTACTGCCAGGAGTTTTGGGAGATTCACTCATTGACTTCCTCCACCTCAGCAAGAGAAGACCCAGCTGAGGAGTTTTTGTGAGTTGGGTGAGAGATTCGTGGTGTCCCTGGTGTTTGCTGGGCCGAGTTACTTGGTTTCTGGGCATAAGCCATAGGCATGTGTCAAAGAGCTTGGCTCAATTTGGTGGCTGTAATGGGGGATAGTAAGGGATAGCTTCAATTCATCAACTTTTGTGAGCTGGATGGCATGGAGCTCGCCTGATGCTTTAAGAGGGGTTGAAGTAGGATTTTCAATTCTTTGACAAATTCTGAGCTGTGAGAGAGCTAGATTGCCATGTGCAAGCGTATGGCTCTTCTAAATGTGACAAGGAACTGTCCAGTGCTGTGTATCTCTATGGAGCTCCTCACTGCTCGATATGCAAACAACAACCCAGTTCGATGCACTTTCAGCTGTGTTGAATCATGTGTCATTGCCCCAGGTCAAAAAAATCAAATCCAGTTGCGGTCCTATGAGGTGGGCATGTAGGTTGGGTCTCCTGCATATGGGAAATTGCCTTCATTCCAAAACAACAATGCTTGCTATGAGCCCAAACTTCTCACCTTTGCTTGAGGAAAGTGTATGACATCTAGAGAACTATGTATGATTTTAACAAGTTAGGGAAATGGAATTAAAGGAGCAAGAAAAAACCCAAAATAAAAATGCCACATTGTTGTGATGTAAAAAGGGATGGACATAACACTCATGAGCTCGTTCATTGTGTTCCGACTCTTTTTACATGACTCAAAGGACATGACTCATGACCACGTGGACATGCCACGTCAGCTGATCGAGACTGACATCTCGACACACATATGTTCAACTGCTGATGGAGAGCAAAACTTAGAGAATTGCGGGAGCTAGCATGGTGGGACTTGGGAGCTTGAGCAATTGGAGCTCGAGCAATTGAGCCATGTATTGCAATTTATCAACTGTTAGAAACTAAGATTAGCTTTGATATTTTTTCCTTGCCAACCAGCCACCAATTTCTAGTTATCAAATAATCAGTTATGTATAATATGTTAGATTCCTCTTTCATTTAATAATCTTCTGAAAGTTTCCATTCTATCACCTGCTTTGTGTGGACCTAGATTTGTGACAGAAAATGGGCTCCAAAGCTTCTCTATAGTAAGAATGAATAAAATGAATAAAAATGTTAAAATCAACTTACCTGCTGCAGCAGCTGCTCTTGGCCATATTATTTGGTGAATGTTGCTAGCATCCACTTTCTCTCCCCACATACACACTTCACCACCAAGAATTAGTTGTTGTTCTCTACCATCAGTGATGCTATCATATGGCTCCTTGTTGTAAAACTGCTCCCATGTGACTTCAAAATGGTCCAGGTACCATGAAGCCTGCTCGCTTATTATGCACTTCAGTCCTGACTTGACCACACTAGGAGCAATTGCAGATCCAAGCCTGTAACAACATAGTTTTACTTTGAAACACCGCATATTGATTTTCTTATACCAGTTCTGGATGATTGTGTTCTTTGGCAAGCTTGATCCAAAATTTTGAAATGCTTCCTGCCTAGAAGTATTGTAGAGAAAAATAAATACATGTTATGCAATGCATGGATTACCAGCTCACAGGAACATAACCATGTTTCATAGCTAGCTTCTGTACTTCAAGCACAAAAAACTTGTACGCTTGTGTGGCTGTTAAATTGTGCTTGCCCAACCTATCATAAAGGTATCTAGTTTCAATCGAATTTGATTTTGAGAATATCAGACCATTCAGAAACAAGCTTTGTGCTTTCCCAACAATCTGATATTATCAAAGAGTTAATAAAAAAATAATAACTCATCACTTCTTACTTGTATTTACTTCGTCTCCTCCAATATGTAACAGCTCAAATGGAAATGCCTTACGCAAATCTAGCAAGTTTGCATGCACTAAATATTTTAGAATTTTAATAAATATCATCTATATTACCAAAAAAGATGCCATCAATCACTTCAAACGTGAACTCCTTACTCACGTCTAGTGGAGTTCTGCAATTTTGGGAAGGCCACAACTGAGGATATCCAACTCCCCTGTAAATTGCAAAGTAATCTCATAAAGCATAAAAGAGAACTGCATACCAAGAACGGGCATGCCCTGGAACATCGATCTCAGCCATTATACTTATACCCCTCAGTTCAGCATACCTTAGATAGTTACTAACTAGTTTATTATTCTCATCCCTTTTAAAGCTTACTTGACTAAGTCTTTTGCATGGTCGAGACTATAGCGTTGTTTATTTGAGTAAGAGCCATTCCAAAGCTTTGGGAAAGAAGGGATCTCCAAAGGGAATGATTCATCGTCAGAAATATGCCAATGCAAAACGTTCTGGAACAGAGTAAGTTGATAAATTATTAAGCCAAAGCACTTACTAGCTTGGCATAGGCCATGGAATCAATAATAGTCTTTATTGTGTTTAATGGTAAGTAATGTCGTGCAGTATCTAGTTATTTAGCAAAATTAAGATTTAAAAGAAAAAAAAATTCATACCTATCAAAAGGCCTCTATACAAGAATCTTGGCTCATCAAAAATGTCCCAAGGGCAATTCTCCAAAAAAATAGTTTTTGCTTCAACATTGTATCTGCAGATCTGACTGAAAGTCTATGCAACAAAAACTTTGAAACAAGCCTGACTAATTTCTTCAATTATTACCTCCAATCCTCGAAGGGCTCCATAGACAGTGTTTGCCTTGTTCGAACCAACCAACAAACAAATGCTTTTACAAATAAAAGATCTTCTTACCTGGAGAAATGCGCTTTTTGGATCCAAAGGATCTGGAATTTGGAGGTGGTAAGATTCATCAGTCCCAATATGGAGCTGCTAAAAGATCAACATTAGAACCAAACAAGCGGGAGAGTCTCAATTTGCTCTCACGCTTTGATTGTATGAGAAGAGATCAATACGAAGCTTGTCTAAAACAAACTTTGGTGGATTGATCACCAAATCTTGTACTAACGTTCTTTGACCACTAATCAGTGCAGTGTACCGATCCATGCCTGCGTGCAAGACAACCAAATCCTGTGGAGCTGAGGTGTATATACTAAATTTTGGAGACAGTGTCATAGAGAGGGAGCCTTTGGAGTAATTTTTTGGTGCTGGTAAGATGAAAGCACTTGAGCTGCCATGATGATCCCAATCACTCAAAACTACACCCCATGGGCTCCCATTCCAAAGTTTAAAGGTGATTGTGAACAAAACCACTACAAGATATAGAACAACAACTATCAGTATCCCTCTCAATTTTTTTTTACACAGCATTGTGCTAGTGTTTTCATTTCTGTCATTCCTTATTTATTATCTTAGAAAAAAAAATTCCAGTCACCCAAATTGTATACACCTACTGAATAAGAAAAATTCTTCTGATTGTTCACCAGTTCACCACCAACGCTACTCTCCAAACCCATGCTGATCAGTCCAACCTATCTTTATCTTGTCATAATTCACCTAATTTATTCACTAAGAAATTATTCTTTTAATTATTCCACAAACAGTATATTATTGGGAATATTTCTTAAGGAATCTATGTATATTCTAAGATATTTCTGTAAGCAAAGTAATTTACAATTTTAGGGTTTTTGACTTCCAGCCACCCGCACAACTACAACCCCAAGGTTGAGGGTGCTCACCCTTGGACCTTTGTCCTCATGTGCTTAGTGGCCTTCCTATACACAGGTTCTTTCCTTGCTCCCCTTCTCTCATGTGTTGTGTTTTATCTCTTTCTTCAAGGACTCGCCATTTTACTTTCCCGGCTAGCTATCGGCCTTGAAGGTCCTCCACTCGGACACTAACTTGGGGCTGCTATAGCAATTGGTTTCTGTTCTTATTCTTAAAAGGACATTCTTTCAAAGAATCTCCTAAATACTGCATTTGTATTAAATCTTAAGTGAATGTTTATTACATACTGCTGGAAGTCGATATTTAAAGGCATATACCATGGTGGAAGTTTTCCAAATGTCCTTTAATTCTAATCCTTGCTTATGGAATTGACACTAAGAAAACCCGCATTGAGTTTGCCATTGGTCATCCTCATGCAATCAATTATATAACTCCACCCGGATCCCAGAGCTCCAACGAATAAATCAGCCTCTACAGCCATCATCAAATTGACATAGCTATTGTCAAATGCAGTCCTCTTGCCAAGAGATTTCATATACTTGGTCATGGCAATTGTCCCAGATTGCCTCTCCACCTTCGTGAAGTAAAATTTCCAATCCTTAACATCCATGGTCTCATCAACTACGCTCTGTGGAAAAGCAATGTAAAAAATGTTTCAAAAAGAAGTTTTCTTCTTACTTGCATCTCTGTGGAAAGCCATACGTTCTCCAAGTCTGGAAATTTTCTTCTCAACGTGTTTGCAAGGTTTATGTAGTCTTTGAAAGGATGGAGTGTCATCTCCCCACCTTTATCTCCTTGCCTTACATGGATGCTTACTATAGGTCTTGGAATCCAAGGTCCATACTTGCTCCACACAAATTCCTCTAGGGGAGTTTGGGCTTGCTCTTGCAGGAAGTTAACTGGCAAATCTCTTGGTAGAGAGAGGACAATAGCTCTAGCAGCTTTTATTCCAAATGCTTGATGTCGGGCTTGGTTTAATAAGTTGCAAAGATACTCACTTGGAAAACGCATTAGATAACGATAAGCCTTCATAAAAAGAATTTTCAAGAGAAAGGAAAAGAAAAGTTTCTATAACTTATACCTGTGCTCTCCACCACCTCCGTTTATTATAGTAATAAATATCTCCCAAAACTGCTCCATTTAACTCCTCTGTTAGTCGCATTTTCTTCCATGGTTCACCCCAAATCCTAATCTTTTCCTTGGATTAATGGATCTACCATATAAAATAAAACAAACCTTGGTACACCAGACCACGGACCAAGGGTGTTGTTCGATTTTTTTAATATCCCTTGATTCCATGCATTCTCATCAGAATATAATTCCATAGCACGACTGATACATTCTTTAGAGGCCTCCGGAGCAAAATAGCAAGACCACCTCATATAATTTTGTCCTGGAAGAAAGTGATACTTCAATTAATTTTTCTCAGTAGCATAATATTAACAAACCTGTGCATCCCTGATGGTTTGCTCCATGGTAAGGCAATGTAACAAAAACTCTTCCTTCACTCACAGCTAGAGAAAGTATGGATGAAAGGTATGTAATTTGAGAACCAGCACCAATAGGAAAACTATCACTGTGCCAGTGTGCCAAGAGAAATGTTGCATTGCTACAATCTTTGGGGTGTTGGTGGAGCCACAAATCATGCTGCACAAGCCTTGTCAAGGGAAGATTGTCGTCATTACCACCGCTAATCTGTAGAAAAAAGAAATTTCCCTCTTAGAATGTTTCATGTTAAGGTGATACTTGCCCATGGTATCAAATTCGAGATGCTCTCTTGTGAATCCTCCCCAATAGCAGTTTCCCACAAGTTCCATGGAGGCAGTTCACCATCTTTTCCACGACGATCCATCCTTGTATGCAGCTCATTGCATCTTTTACAATCTTGGATGTGAGGTGGAAAAGGAACTCCTGCTGGAGCTTTGAATCTACTGGTATCTTTGCGGATCACTTGATCCAAACCTTTGCTCCAAATATCTACTAAAGCTTTCACCTTGCTTGAAACCTTTGTGTCAGGGTGTGACCATCTAATGCTGCTTCTAGTAAGATTTCTTTGCTTCAGATGATAATCAATTACTAGAAAAGATGTTAAAATAATAAGTAAGGCTAGACAATGCACCTTGAAATATCTGAAAGACTCCATGCTTGGGGGATTGTTTTAGTGGACAGCTGGTAATTACCAATGTTTTGGTGAGACCAAACAAAGGCATTTTAAATCTTCAATTTCTAACCCCTCGCGTCAGAGTTTATTCTGTCCGTAGTCCCGATACCTTGAAGAAATTCACTCCACGCACCAAGAATAACTGTGTTTAGGGAAAATCATTGCTTACTTAATTGTCTTGACCATTGGCATTTGCCACAAATCGGACTTCTGGGAAGAATAAAGCGATCACGACGCATTATGGGGTAAGTTTGGTTCATGTTTGTTTCAATTCGTTGGTATTAGTATAGTTCTCGTAGATAAGCAGTGGCAGATTTGTGTATGGTCGACCAAATTTCTGAAGCATTTTCCCGTGACAGAAGAATTCATTTGATGAGAGAAACATGAAAACACGGATCTTTATTAATACGTGAAAACCAAGGGAAACCCCCGGTTTACACTAGCATGTTTCCAGCCGTACAAAATAGTGTATGCTTGCAGAGGCTAGACAAACGGAGAGAGCTTTTAAGTAATGCATACTCTGGATGCAAACTCATGGCTGAGTTGATTGCGATGGGCCTTGTACAGAACTTACAGGTGCCTATTTCGATGTCTGCTAAACTCTGTGTAGGATGGAAAGAGAACACACACCGCTTCTCGCATACAAGATTCCCACAAGGTACAATTCATCCACATCAGCAAAGTTCCTGCTTGCGGCATCTCCGAGTCTGATCTAAGTCGAGGAATCGATGAGGTTCATATCAAGCTCTATCATGTGAACCAGTTTTCCCAAAGTCCTTGCAGAACGCGTCAATTTCTTACGTCAGGCTGGATCGGGCTAGTGCAAAATTTTCTTGTCCTTGCCAGCCAAATCCCGAAAATGACAGCATGCTATTCGACGGTGCGTGCATCGAGAGCACAGCCACGATAAAACAAATCTAGGACCACACACCTGTTTGCCTCTCAGTAGTTAGGAGCATAGAAGTTCCTAGTGGAGCAAAACTGGCAGGGCTTTTGGAACTCTGAAGTTTGACGTATTAATTTCTCATTCTGATCTTGGGTTTTCTTTCCTCTAAAATCTCAGTTGTGCAGCTAAACTGAGCAAAATACTTTGCTGGATTGTTTTTCCACGCTTCGTGGACTCAAGGTTAATCTCCTGATTTATTTGGTGAGCAAGAATAACCTAGAACTTTTAGGTGGTGCTTTCCAAATAAAATGTGAACTTAATTCTATATTTTCAGAGCAAAATGTTCAAACGGCTTGCGCTTTGGATTCTCTTTGTGGTCCTCTTGATTCTCAGCTGGCGGCCAGTGTTTGATTTGTGGAGCAATGAGTTGGATCGAACCATCAACGCCGATCTCGACAGCAATATTAGAGCCGTGATGAAGTTTGCTGGCCCTCACCTCCAAGATTGCAAGCACTGCAGCGCCATGAATTCCAAGTTCGATCACGACTCCACCTCGACAAGAGAATTTCCCGCATGGGTACGTTCTAATTGGTAGGAACTTCTTTCATTTCAGTGTTGTCTTACACAGATCAATGGAGCTGAGGAGGACAATCTCCCATTCACACGGCGCGTCCAGCGTGATATTTGGTTGCACCAACACCCCCGAAACTGTAGCGATGCGAAATTCCTGGCACATTGGCACGAAACAAGTAGTTCAGTTGGAGTTGGATCGGACATGGTGTCCATGGCTGGAATGCTGGGAGCAGCTATTATTGAGAATAGGTTTCTTATCACCCATGGGGCCAAACACAAAGGCTGCGCAGGTGAACGAGATTCTTGGACTGGAGAGTATTTAAGATTTTGTGACTATGCTCAGGATCAAGTCATGGTCGCTGGTCATGTTATTTTGTTCCGGAGGCCTCCGAGGAGTGCATAACACGGGCATTGCAGCTTTCTATGCAGGAGGAGGCCAGGAGAGAGGGAATTGTTAAGGACTTCAGCGGGGATCAATGGAATCTTGTGCCCAGGTGAGAGAAAGAAAGTAAATGTAGCTTGGTTTTAATAGACAACCATAGTTCTTGGGGGGAGCCATGGAAAGCAATGCAACCAACTGTGGAGCTGGATGGAAAGCTTGTGAATCACAACGCAAACCATCGAAGGTGGTGGAGAGCTCAGGCAAGTTTATAGAAGCTAGTCTAAGATTTAAACAGAGATTTATACACAGGCACTCCTCTGTCTCATACGTTTTCCAAGTGAGTACCTTTGCAATCTTATGAACCTAGCAAGGCATAGGTCATTTGGAGAGGAAGTAGCAAAACTTGTTGACAAACCTCTTCCATTGTCGACTGAGATTAATAGTTTGGAGAAGCAGAGCTGCAGGCCATGGATGCCACGTCCTATGGTTAGCATCCATGTAAGGCAGGAGGACAAGGGAAGAGAAATGGAGATTATTCCCTTTCATGAGTATATGAAGCTTGCCAACTCTCTTTGCCGGAGATTTCCAGATGTAAAGAGTGTATGGCTTTCGACAGAAATGGAGGTAATATAACTTCCTCTTCACATTCTAAGAGACTATTATTACTTTTAGGACGTTATGGAAGAATCTGAGCAGTACAAAGACTGGAACTTCTACTACACTAGGTACAAAGGCAGGCTGGAAATACCAGAATGGCGGAATATATGTCATTAGTTGGAATGAGGCAAGCTTTTGATAATAGCTTTGTGAACCTGTTGATCGCTGGAGAGTGTGATCTTTTCGTGGGAGTGTTGGGTTCAACTTGGAGTTATGTTCTGGATGGTTTGAGGATGACTAATGGCAAAGTTACCTCTGGCGTCCTCACTGTCAACCCCATCAATTCCCTCCTCATATAAAAGCTTAATAAACATTTGCTAGTTCAATAGGACTTACTTCTGACAATGATTAGAAGCTTTGAAATGCATGTTTTTACTCACTTTTAAGGAATGTCTTTAATATATTCTCATTTATAATAACCTCATTCATAATTAATAAGTTTCTCATAGAATTCCCATCTGCAAGTCCCTAAGATAAACATCCCCAAAAGATTGTAGCTTTCAACTTCATCTTAAGTGAAGAGTTTGGGAAATGGCTGGAGTATCTCATAGTTGTAGATAACTTTGATATGATGTTTCTCTAGCATTACAGTCATGATTGTAGTGACGGTCCTCATTGAAACCATGTGACATGAACCACAGGAATATTCCAGTATTATTCTATGGCTTATGCCTAAGGTTCACTTTTTTGTTCATTTCATTGGTATTAGAGCAACACATTCTTTTAGGGATGGTAAATAAGCAAAATATTGATCTTAATGAAAAGTATGACAGTAGTGATGATGGCTATTACAATGAGGATGAAACTCTTGATGATGTCATTGTGTGGTAAGGACACCAGGTTCAAAGTGACATTAAGGAGGTTAAGGATTCTGTCAATTTTATTAAGGATTTCTTGCTTCGCATAGACCCTCAAGGGTTGAATCAATCTCATGTCTGTGATTTCAATTAGTATGTTAAGCATGCTAAGGATTATAGTATTGTGGAATGGAAGTTATCACTAGATGTTTATAATAGTTAAAAAGTTGATTTTTGGTTGGAATTATGAAAAAGTTGTTAGTTTCACAATCTTTATAAAGATAAGGTGAAGATTAATTTTTTTGTGATAAAGCTTACAGGTCATGCTTCTTCATAGTGGAAGAATTACATCAAAATTAATCCAAAATTGACTTTTTAGACTGATTTGACGAAGGTTTTCCACACTTCATTTGTCAAGAAATTTGAACAGGTTGATCTCGTGAATTAGTTGTTAAAAATTCAGTAGAGGACTTTGTCTTTGGATGTGTATGCCCACAAGTTTCATGGCCTTAGTCCCATAGGCACTTATAATGAGTTGCTAAAGGTGCAATGTTTCATTAAAGGTTTGAGTTTAGTGGATGTGCAACAAAAAGTCAAAAAGGATTTTCTAGCAACGTTGACTTATGCTATCACTAATGCTTAGATCTTTTCGCCTAAACTATTAGTCAACTTAGTCAAGTCTTGTCAACAGGATGGTCTACAGGGTAGTTAACGTGATGACCAACCCACCAATGCTTCATATTCGAGGAAGAAATGGCTGTTGTTTTATCGTGGCTCAAAGCATGAAGATGGCAATGAGGCTAAGAAACTTCATTTGGACCAGTAGAGAAGGACAAGGTGGAAGGCAATTGTTTTCATTGCCACAGGGTTGGATATCAAGATAAAGATTGTCTTAAAGGGGTTAATGAATGCTAAGATGATTGTGGTGGAATTTATAGTCAATAATAGGCAATAATGTGAGTGATATTGTTATTGGGGACTGTATTGCTTCAAGTTAGACATTCTCTCACATACATGAGCCATAAGTTTGATGCCATATAGCAAATTTGGATTACTCGAGATAAAGAGTTGTATGTTATGATTGTTGTTGTGAAGGAATAGCAACATTATTTGTATGGATTAGACTTCTATGTGGATTCAGATAATCAATCTCTCCAGTATTTTAGTCGACAAAAGAATCTTCGAGGCTGCCTTGCTTGTTGGCAAGAGTTCCTGCAGGAAATGTCTATTAAAATTTGGTACAAACATAGAGGTGACAATAAAGTGGCTGTTGCATTATTTAGAATGGTAAATTCTATTTCATTTGTGAAGCTATCCAGTGATATTTTGGATGAGCTTAAGGAGTTTACTGACTTCAACTCCTTTATCACTGATATTCGTGCGAAGGTTTTGTTGAGGGACACTTCTATAGATTTGAAGGGTGACAAGTTTGCGTCATTCGAGATATGAAATAGAATTTTAGTGAAGAAGGGATATGTGGTGGTTCCTCGTGTTGACAAACTCATCAAATGAATTTTTGTTGAGTGTCATGATATGCCAAGTGCTGGGCATCCAGGGGTACTGAGAATGTATATGTTAGTGAAGAGGCATTTCTTTTAGCTTGGGATGAAGTCAGATGTTAAAAAGTATGTACGTGGTTGTTTGACCTGCCAAGCAGTCAAAGTTGATCATCAGAAGTTTGCTAGCTTCTATCATCCTTTATATATATCCGAGAATAAATGGGATAGCATTTCAATGGACTTTATCACTGGTTTGCCCAAGACTTTTTGAGGAAATGATGCTATTTGGGTTGTTGTGGATTGTTTGACGAAGATGGCTCATTTCTTCCCAGTGAAGATGATGATAAAAGCTTCTGAACTTGAGTTCAGTTGTTTGTAGACCAGTTATTCAATCTTTATGGTTTGCCAAGTGACATTGTGAGTGATTGGGATCTCAAGTTCATGTCCAAGTTTTGGCAAACGGTCTTTAAAAAGTTAGAAACTAAGCTGAGCATGAGTAATGGTGAGCATCCATAATCAAATGGGCAAATAGAATGCATGAATTAGCTATTAAAAGATATGCTAATGTCTTTTATGGGAAACTTGACTAGATAGAGAGTATGGGAGAAGTACTTGCCTTTGCTTTAGTTTACTCATAATAATGTTCATCAATCTGGCATGTCTCTTTTTATGGTGATGTATAGCTATGAGCCTAGGTTTCTCATGAGTTTGAGTTTGCCTTTGGTTCTGGTACCTCATGCTTGTGATTTCTTGGAGGATATGCAAAACAAGCTTAAGTTGGCAAAGTTGAACATGAAGCAAGTGTAAGCGACTAAATTTTCCATTTTACTTTAGTCACTTAACCACACCTCTGACCACTTGAAAGAGTCTCATTCACAACCTCCATAAGTCCTATTTTGGACTTAGGGACTTGCTAGCCCCAAAAATGGCATCCATGCCACTCAACCATTGCACTTGGTCCAAGTGCTCCACGTGTTTGATCCCATGACCGACACCCCAAGGTACCACTGACATATCAGCCCGTTACGCTAAGGCTATACCCATTCACCTTGGTCACATCGGTGGTCTAACACCACCTCCATCACAGTCCCGTCTCTCAAAGACTGGGCCATCCGTCCATGAGCGATCATCCCAGATTCACTCTTTAGCATCCTTAGGATGCCCACAGACATGGGGAATAACCTTCTTCAATATCCCTTTTCCGGTCCCCACCAAGTCCCTTTCCGTCTATGGCCGTGTTCACCAACACTGCCACTGGATCAAGGCCCACAAGCCCAACCACTAAGTCCTATGGTCCTTTGGGACTTCCTCCTCACTTGACCACATCCTTGGTCTCTACACTAGAGGGTGGCTCCTCTTTCTTTTCACAGTCTGGGACTTTGGGGCAACATTTCGGAACACCATGGCCTTACGCGAGCCTTGTGGGTACTCTCCCCGCCTCCTGCCTTTGGGTGCTCTAACCATGGGCTTAGAGCGAGGTTCCGTTGAGCCACGCTAAGTATCCAAGTAGGTAGTGCCACCCACACTTGGACTAGGAGCATTGACCATTCGATATCCCGGGGAAACTAGAGCTGGTTCTTGAACACTTCACCAAGTTACCCCGCTTGTCAGTTCATGTTCACTCTAGTCTTGGACTTCCCAGTGGGCAGCTCATCACCCAACACTGGGTATAGCCTTCTTGGGCCAAACTAACCTTTCCTGGCCAAACTGGCTCCATTACAATCCTCCCCCTACTATACTTTTGGAGCTCATCAAACCCCCTAGGGTTTGGGAGATGAACACTTTGGGCTTTCACCCTCTCAAACTTGAATTCAGACTCGGACTCGAACTCAGACTCAGACTCGGGCTTGGGCTCGGTCTTGGCCTTAGCCTTGGTTTTAGTCTCGGTCTCGGTCTTGGTCCCGGTCTCGGTCTCAATCTCGACTTCGGACTCCATCTCAGGTCCTTCTCAGACTCCATCTCGGGTCCATCTCGGACTCCATCTTGATCCATCTCAAACTCCATCTCGGACTCCATCTCGGGTCCATCTCGGACTCCATCTTGATCCATCTCAAACTCCATCTCGGACTCCATCTTGGACTCCATCTTGGGTCCATCTTGGACTCCATCTCGGACTCCATTTCGGACTCCATCTTGGGTCCATCTCGGACTCCATCTTGGACTCCATCTTAGACTCCATCTTGGGTCCATCTCGGGTCCATCTCGGACTTTATCTTGGACTCCATCTCGGGTCCATCTCGGACTCCATCTTAGACTGCATCTCGGGTCCATCTAGGACTCCATTTCAGACTCCATCTCGGGTCCATCTCGAGTCCATCTCGGACTCCTCCACATGTCATGTGTTGGTCCTTTTGTGTCCCTTTTCTAGAGACTCACTTATTGCTTGTTTCGTGCTTGTTCCTCAAGCATGTCGTTGGGAGTTCCACTCCCGCTCTCGACCTTTCAAGTCGGAGCTTTTAGTCCAAATAGGTTACGCTTGTTTGGCTTTCACTTCAGCCACTACCACGTGGCACCCTTTCGGCTCCACTTTGGGGCCTAGGGATTTTGTGTTTGACAACTCCACCACCCATAGACGAAGTTCGATGTCCTCACAAACGGTAAACTATGTTATAAAGTAATACCAACATATATTACCCTTTCCATTCTTGGCACCTCACCAATATTCGTCAATGGTTTGATATCGAAGGCTCACCATGCTTTACCCGTCCTCTAAGGAGGATAGTCTCTCCAACTTAGAAACTGATTGGACCACTTGTAGTGGTTCTCTCCTTTTATTAGTTTATTTCTCGCTAAACCTATTAAAGACACCATCTATATCTCAATCCCACTACCCCTTCTCGAGTAATCTCAATTTTCATCAATATAACCTTTGCACTTTGGAACTTTTACTTTTGACTTTCTTGAAGTCAATTTCCTAGGTGTTTCCGACACCTTGCATTTGCACATATTGTGCAACTCCACTTCCCTATAAGCAACCAAAGGGAACGACTTGAGAGACGATCCATGGGGTTCAAATATAGAGGGAAAGGGCCCATGAATAAGAGTGCACCCCCTTTTCCAATCGGTTAAGGGTCTTGGGATATTTGGGGTTAAGCGTCCTTGGGTTTGAATAGTACTGGGTTGGGTGACCTCCCGGGAAGTCCAAACACAGGAGCTTACATTCCCCACCTTAGGAAGTTCTCTACTTGAGGGCACCATCATCCTCTCTTCTATTTCGTGCTTCCTTAGGCACTAAGTTCCAGTTATTATAATTTGTGCTAGGGCTAGCCATGGCCCTATCATTTGGCTACCTTACCGCTCCCTCCCTTAGAGCTTCCTCTTTCGCCAAATCAGAGCAATTGGGAATCCATCTTTGGAAACACCTTGCCTTTCCCTCAATTAGTTAGCCCCCAACACATTAATGTTCTTAGCTTAACTTTGCCTTTTGAATTCTTTCCTATTATTCCCATGGCTCTTTCTTAGCCACTAGTCTTTTGCTCCTATTCTTGATTGTTGCACCTAGCAACATCGGATTGCTACCTCCATTCTCGAGGTATCCTTTCGATTCTATAGCAAAGACTCTAGGGTGTTCATCCCTAGTATGTCTCTTTAGCATTTTTTGTTGTGGGCTCTATCCTTGGCCCAACTTTGTGACCCTCCCATGGGTCTCTTATAGAGACTACTTTCTTCGAACTCACTATGCCATCGCACTATCACAGATCATTTCCTTTATGTGTTTTTCCCACTTGGTCATTTTGACCAAGCCACAACATCATAAATAGTTCAAATCAACACTTTGAATCAGGAACTTCATTCCTTAGCCAACCAAGGACTTTGTCCTTATTTAGCCATATAGTGATCTCACCTTGGCACCTTAACAGAGTTGCCAAAAGGTACTTGGTCTTCTAGACTTTCAAGTTGTTGACCATGACCCCAGGGGCATCCCCCACACTTGGCGGTGCACCCAAGCTAACCTTTACAGCCAAGGGTCCATAGCAACTGAGATTAGGTGTCCCTATCTCACTCACCATGTCCTTGGTCCCACTCGCACCAAGGTGTTCAAGTTAGATATGCCGAGCCACACTAAGTAATCTAACCGTGCATCACGACTTCAAGGCATCCCTCGCTTGGCAGTGTGCCCAAACCAGTCTCCTCACTGAGAGTCCATGACCACCGAAAAATGAGTGTTCTCATATTCCAAACCATCACCACGCTCTAGTGGTTTGGGACTCGAACCCAAGCACTAGAGGGTCGGGACTCAAACTCAATGTCCATATATGCATTTACGGATGGCATCATCTAAGACACCTAGCATGACTCTTCACGCCGGTGCACCAACATGTACTTAAAGCGCGCTACAGATCACAACTTAGGAACCTAGTTCCTCCGCCCTGCCAAGTCCTCTCGCTTGACAAGTCTGTGATCATGCATGGACTCCTCTATGCTCGGCCCCATGGGCCACCCCTTTTGAAGTTAGCACCTTCAACTAGTCCCCTGACTTGCTAATCTCGCTTAGCAAGTCATTTAGCCACCGTAATATGGTTCATGCATAAGCGTGAAAGTCCTTAACCATTGACTTTCGTTCAAAACCCTCTCTTTGAATACTCGGGAACTACTTCCCCAACCTTGATAGCTTTGCCTCATAGCCAGCTTCAAGACCACGTTTCTGTTGCGCCACTCTGATTTCACACGCTTTAAAAACCATTTACACTAGCTTTTTAGGTACTTATTTACCTAGAATTGTCTTCAGGAACCTTTAAGGAACTCTATTCCTTAGCTTGCTAAGGCTTCTCCTTTGCAAACTCCCTACTCACCATATGGTCTAATATGGATAATTCCACATTTTAGACTCTCCAAGGCACTGTGGCTGCTAGTAATAACATCCTCGAGCACCTTTTTGATTCTCCACTCCCAACTTATATAACCACCGTGGTTATGCCTTTCGATTTCTATGGTTCAGTTCCATCCTAATATTACTTGTTTTTTGGCCTCATATGTTTCTTTTGGTTATTCTCCTCCAGACTAGGAGGATAACTTTGCACATTCTACCATGCCTTAGCAAGTATTCATAGGGATGAACATACTTGATACCTTAGGGAGTGGTTTTTCAATCTGGGTATGCTCACCTTATAATCCCATACACCGGGATTAACGTTGCTACTTATGAGCTTCTATATGCCCATCATTAGCCTTGCCAAAATCCCATTTTTGGCTTTGTCCAAATTGGGCAGACGGATTCCTCTTGTCTCCACAACTTTGGACGTTTGGATAACACCTTATATCCATCATTCGCTAAGGATTTAGTCCTTTGGGCCTTATCTAATGCCCTCGCAACACCAAACACCACTTTTTGGTGTTTTAGAGTGTTTGAGTGTCCCAATGATGGTCTTCTTTGGCAATGAGCATTTCTTTTATGACATTGACTTACTATATTGTAACATAAGCAGCTTCTCCCCCATAAGGGTATATTTAACTTCCTTATCCCAATAAGAAGTCTTAGGTAGTTACCTTCTATCAGTTTAACTAATTATTTTACACCTTTTGCTTAGTTGCCTCATACTTGTCAAATCCTACAACTCATTGCTGGTGCTTCCACACCTCCATCATTATTTGGGTCACCACACTCTAACCGCATGCCTGTGAGACACAAAATCCCTAGGCCCCAAAGTGGAGCTGGAAAGGGTGCCACGTGGTAGTGGCCGAAGTGAAAGCCAAACGAGCATAACACGTTTGGGCTAAAAGCTCCGACTTGAAAGGTCGAGAGCGGGAGTGGAACTCCCAACAAAGTGCTCAAGGAGCGAGCACGAAACGAGCAATAAGCAAGGCTCCAAAAAGGGACCCAAAAAGGACCAACACATGACACGTGGAAGTGTCCGAGATGGAGTCCGAGGCGGACCCTAGTTGGAGTCTGATATGGAGTCCGAAGTGGAGTCCGAGATGGAGTCCGATATGGAGTCCGAGATGGACCCGAAGTGGAGTTTGAGATGGAGTCCGATATGGAGTCCGAGATGGACCCAAAATGGAGTCCGAGGTGGACCGAGACGGAGTCCGAGATGGACCCGAGATGGAGTCCGAGATGGAGTCCGAGATGGACCCGAGATGGACTCCGAGATGGAGTCCAAGATGGAGTCCGAGGTGGACCGAGACAGAGTCCGAGATGGACCCGAGATGGAGTCCGAGATGGACCGAGACGGAGTTCGAGATGGAGTCCGAGATGGACCGAGACGGAGTCCAAGATGGAGTCCGAGATGGAGTCCAAGAAGGACCCGAGATGGAGTCCGAGGTCGAGACCGAGACCGGGACCGAGACCGAGACCGAGACCGAGACCGAGACCGAGACTGAGACCGAGGCCAAGGCTGAGACCGAGCCCGAACCCGAGTCCGAGTCCGAGTCCGAGTCCGAGTCCGAGTCCGAGTTCGAGTCTGAGAGGGTGAAAGCCCAAAGCGTTCGTCTCCCAGACCCTGGGGGGTTTGGTGAGCTCCAAAAGTATAGTAAGGGGGAGGACTGCAATGGAGCCAATTTGGCCAGGAAAGGCCAGTTTGGCCCAGGAAGGCCAGACCCAGTGTTGGGTGATGAACTGACCACTGGGAAGTCCAAGACTAGAGTGAATACGGACCGACAAGTGGGGTAGCTTGGTGAAGTGTTCAAGAGCCGGCTCTAGTTCCCCCGGGAGATCGACTGGCCGATGCTCCTAGTCCAAGTGTGGGTGGCACTACCTACTTGGATACCAGGCGTGGCTCAACGGAACCTTGCTCTAAGCCCATGGCTAGAGCACCTAAAGGCGATAGGTGGGGAGAGTACCCAAGTGGCTCACGTAAGGCCACGGTGTTCCGAAATGTCGTCCCAAAGGCCCAGACTGTGGAAAGGAAGAGGAGCATTCCTCTGGGGTAGTGACCAAGGACACAGTCGTGTGGTGAGGAAGTCCCAGAGGATCGTGGGACTTAGTGGTCGGGCCTGTGGGCCTCGATCCAGTGGCAGTGTTGGCAAACATGGCCAGGGGCAGAAAGGGACTTGGTAGGAACTAACAAAGGGACTTTGGGGAAGGCGATTCCCCAGGTCTGTGGGCATCCTAAGGATGCTAAGGAGTGGATCTAGGATGACCCCTCATGGACAGATGGCCCAGTCTTGGAGAGACGGGATGGTGATGCAAGTGGTATTGGACCACTAGCGCAGCAAAGGTGAATGGGCATGGCCTTAGTGTAACGGGCCGAGATGTCAGTGGTACCTTTGGGTGTCGGTCATGGGATCGGACACGTGGAGCACTTGGACCAAGTGCAAAGGTTGAGTGGCATGGATGCCATTCTCGGGGCTAGAAAGCCCCAAGTCCTAAATGGGACTTATGGAGGTTGTGAATGAGACTCCTCCAAGTGGTCGGAGGTGTGGTTAAGTGACTAAAGTAGAATGGAAAAATTAGTCGCTTACAATGCCTTCCAACTTAGGCTATGCCATTCCCATTTCCATTAGAATTCCTTTGGAAGGAGTTCTCATAAACTCGCCAATTTCATCTTAAGGCATCACGCCTTAACACATTCAGTGTCTTTGCACCATCAACTCCAAGAGTCTACCTTAAAACACTTCTTTCTTGTGTCTAGGTCCTTGCCAAGACCAATGCAGTTCTTTCTTATGCTAACTGTCCATTGGCACTGCACTATAAAGTTTATACACAATTTTGTGTCAAAGTTGTTCTCTTCTGGGAACACCTTTCCCGCGACTTTAGTATGGCCCATTCTGCCACCCATGAGATACCCACTATTCTCATACTTGTTCTCATACTTGGATCTTATGAGCCCCCCCATCCTTCGTAGGGCACAACACACTTCAGTCCCAATGCTTTTACCAATCCCTTAGGGCCATTTCTTGACTCTACTTGAGTCACCTAGCATTTTTAGACTTTGTTAATCCAATGATCTGTGAGGTCCTATTTTTGAAGTCTCAACTCACTTGAATCCAACTTCATGTATTTGTGTCCTATTCCTAAGAACCATGTTTGCAAGTGTTACTCCAACACTTGATTATTTTCCGTTCTCTGTGGGCTACTTTTGCCCCTTAGGACTATCTGTCCTTTTGATGAGAATATCAACTCATTCTCTGAGCACACCCCCAACACCTTGGGTTTGTTCCAGCATTTATAAAGGGTAGCGCCAGCTACCATTTCAAGGACTCATGTCCTCATCCATATTTGACCTCTCAAAGTCCTTAATTCCGATCTCAAATTCATGAGCACTAGCCTCAACTATATGAGGATAATTTTGTGACTCCTTTATTGTTTTGGACCACCTTTCCCGTGATCCCAACTATAGTTGTTTACCACAACTACATTAGCCAATTTACTAAATCAAACGCTCATCTGGATCACATCCTCAACTTTATGAAGAAACCTTTATACTATTCCCAAGATCTCAAAGTCGTTCCCTTACTGGTCCTTTTCTATCTACCACATCGTGCCCAAGTTCACACATGAACTTGAGTGGAAAGCCATGTCCTCTTGATATGCTACTCCTCAAGGTTAGGCCCACTCCTAGGACTTTCCGATGCCAACATCAATGGTGATATACTTGAGCACCAATAAAAGTTAGACTAAGGAACAGCTCCGATACCAAGGTGTAATCAACTAAATTTTTCATTTTACTTTAGTCACTTAACCACACCTCCGACCACTTGAAAGAGTCTCACTCACAACCTCCATAAGTCCTATTTTGGACTTAGGGACTTGCTAGCCCCAAGAATGGCATCCATGCCACTCAACCATTGCACTTGGTCCAAGTGCTCCACATGTCCGATCCCATGACAGACACCCCAAGGTACCACCAACATATCGGCCCATTACGCTAAAGCCATGCCCATTCACCTTGGTCACATCGGTGGTCTGACACCACCTCTATCACAGTCCCGTCTCTCAAAGACTAGGCCATTCGTTCATGAGCGATCATCCCAGATCCACTCCTTAGCATCCTTAGGATGCCCATAGACATGAAGAATAACCTTCCCCAATATCCCTTTTCTGGTCCCCACCAAGTCTTTTTCCGTCCATGGCCATGTTCACCAACACTGCCACTGGATCAAGGCCCACAAGCCCGACCACTAAGTCCCACGGTCCTTTGGGACTTCCTCCTCACCTGACCGCATCCTTGGTCTCTACACTAGAGGGTGGCTCCTCTTCCTTTTCACAGTCTGGGACTTTGGGGTAACATTTTGGAACACCATGGCCTTACGCGAGCCTTATGGGTCCTTTCCCTACCTCCCGCCTTTGGGTGCTCTAACCATGAGCTTAGAGCGAAGTTCCGTTGAGCCACGCCAAGTATCTAAGTAGGTAGTGCCACCCACACTTGGACTGGGAGCATTGACCATTCGATCTCCCGAGGAAACTAGAGTCGGCTCTTGAACACTTCACCAAGCTACCCCGCTTGTCAGTTCGTGTTCACTCTAGTTTTAGACTTCCCAGTGGGCAGCTCATCACTCAACACTGGGTACAGCCTTCCTGGGCCAAACTAGCCTTTCCTGACCAAACTGGCTCCATTGCAATCCTCCCCCTACTATACTTTTGGAGCTCATCAAACCCCCAGGGTTTGGGAGATGAACGCTTTGGGCTTTCACCCTCTCAGACTTGAACTTGAACTCAGACTCGGACTCGGACTTGGACTCGGGCTTGGGCTTGGTCTCGACCTTAGCCTCGGTCTCGGTCTCGGTCTCAGTCCCGGTCTCGGTCTCGATCTCGACTTCAGACTCAATCTCGGGTCCTTCTCGGATTCCATCTCGGATTCCATCTCAGGTCCATCTCAGACTCCATCTCGGTCCATCTCGGACTCTATCTCGGGTCCATCTCGAGTCCATCTCGGACTCCATCTTGGGTCCATCTTGGACTCCATCTCAGACTCCATCTTGGACTCCATCTCAGGTCCATCTCGGGTCCATCTCGAACTCCATCTCGGGTCCATCTTAGACTCCATCTCGGGTCCATCTTAGACTCTATCTCGGGTCCATCTTGGACTCCATCTCAGACTCCATCTCGGGTCCATCTCGGGTCCATCTCGGACTCTTCCATATGTCATGTGTTGGTCCTCTTGTGTCCCTTTTCTAGAGACTCACTTATTGCTTGTTTCGTGCTTGTTCTTCAAGCACGTCGTTGGGAGTTCCACTCCCACTCTCGATCTTTCAAGTTGGAGCTTTTAGTCCAAATAAGTTATGCTTGTTTGGCTTCGCTTCGGCCACTACCTTTTCTAGAGACTCACTTATTGCTTGCTTCGTGCTTGTTCCTCAAGCACGTCGTTGGGAGTTCCACTCCCGCTCTCGACCTTTCAAGTCGAAGTTTTTAGTCCAAACAGGTTACGCTTGTTTGGCTTTCACTTCGGCCACTACCACGTGGCACCCTTTCAGCTCCACTTTGGGGCCTAGGGATTTTGTGTCTAACAACAAGCTCAAGATCGAAACAAAAGATTAGCTAATGAGCATCATCATCATCAAGAGTACAAAGTTAGTGACAAGGTTTTCTTTAAGCTGTCAAATGCACAATGGTCTTTGAAAGGAGGTGGCAGTGTTAAGTTGTCTCCACGGTATTGTGGGCCTTGAACAATTTTACAGCGCATGGGGGATCTTGCACACAACACCACATCAACATTTTTTCATTGCCCTAGACTAGAAGTATAAGAAGCTTATCTTTTCCAAGCCATGGACATAGGCATTGCGGCAACATCTTACTTGGAGGCAGGCATAAAGTTCGTCAGCCAAGAAATCTCCTTTCCACACTTCTATAGGGAAAAAAAATATTTCAAGCCAAAGAGTGAAAAAAATTGTATATCTGCACAAAACATAGTACAGGAGTAAGCTGAGCTCGATCCAGCTCGCGTAGGATGACAGGAACTCTGGCATTGCTCTCCGGATGACCCTCCTGGAAATCAGATCCATATTCGTGAAAACAGGAAATCTGTCAAACTAGAACTTATTACTCACTTGATTGTGGCCCTGAGCAGGAGCTGAGCAGTACAAGATACGTGAATCTTCACTCACAGTTGCTGCAAACGCTGCGGCCTTGTGACAAGAACGTAAACTCAATCCTGCGAGGACTCGGGATGCGCAAGAAACCATGCCCCACTCACTCGACATGCCCAACCTAAAATGTTTCAAAATATCTTTCACTTGGAACTATTGTATGTTAGAGAAAAAGTTTTATTTTCGAAGTAGGCCATTGATAGAGTTAACACTGAGGAAGCTAGCCTTAAGTTTGCCGCTGGTCATCCTCAAGTCGTCAATTATATAGCTCCAAGTCGAGCCCAACACTCCCACAAAGAAATCACACTCGGCTGCCATGACCAAGTTTATAAAGGCCGTGTCGAACGCTTGCTTGTAATGCCATATACTCCACCATCCTGATCGTTCCAACTTGCCTTGGAACATCACTGTAATAAAATTTCCAGCCTTTGTACTCCTTGGATTCATCCACGACGTTCTAAACCATGCAAAAGCTTTGTGATTTCAAATCTTTGTCAATGGCTTTCTTACCTGCATTTCCGTGGAAAGCCACACATTTCTTACGTGTGGGCATTTCTTCCGGAGGACATTGGCGAGCTTCATGTATTCGTCAAAAGAGACTACTCTCATCTCGCTGGCTTTGTCACCCTGTCTCACATGAATGCTTAACAGAGGCCGCGGCATCCAAGGTCCATAGTCACTCCACACATGTTCTTCCATGGGATTACTGGAATTACGCTTACTCTCATTTCTTGTATGCGGCCATTCAGTGCCAAGGGTTTTAAGCACCAGTTTTGCAACTTCTTCCCCAAAGGCTCTATGTCGTTCTTTGTTTAAAAGATTGCACAGATACTCACTTGGAAATCGTGTGAGATAGCGAAGTGCCTGTATACGTTAATTCTAGATCATTAGCTTACCATTTGATGAATGAGAAACTTGCCTGAGCTCTCCACCACCTTCGATGATTTGTGGGTAATTTGTCATGAGCTTGTCTTTTACCCCCACAGTTGGTCGCATTGCTCTCCCCAAAAACTAAAAACCAAATAATACTAAGTTACTGTATGAAAAAAAAACTCTTTTCTCTCACCTTGGAATCTCACCATTTCATTGATCGCCACTAAACTCTTTGATAATTCCCTCGTCCCATGCCTGTTTTTGCTCAGCAAGCCGCAATGCCCTTTCCATGCACTCCTCAGAAGCCTCGGGAACAAAGTAGCACGTGGTTGGATCCTAGCATTATTTTAACACTTTGAAAACATCAGCCCGAGATAGTCGATAAAAGAGTTTCGAAACCTGTGCATCCTTTGTGCCTGGCACCGTGGTAATCCTTGGTAATGAAAACCCGGCCTTGTATTAGCGTAGCTCCAAGCATTCCGGCCATTGACACCATGTCGGATCCAACTCCTACCGAGTCGCGCGTCTCGTCGTGGTGCCAAAGTGCGAGAAGAAATCTCGCATCGGTACAGTTTTTCGGGTGTTGGTGCAACCAAATATCACGCTGGACGCGTCGCGTTAACGGGAGATTATCGTCATCACCGCTAATGACCTGTCCAAGAGCAGCAAAAGGCTACTGAGAAAACCAAGAAAACGAGAAAGATTACCCGATCCGAGAAGAACCTTACAAGAGAACTTACCCATGGAACGGTGCTGATGCCTGTCTCTGGATTCATGTCAAGCTCCTCTTTCTGGTAAAATCCCTCCTTCCTGCGATCAAACTCTGCAGTCTCCTCGCTGCATCGCTTGCAATCCTGGATGTGCGGTGCATTGATCGTCACCTCGGGAGGAGTTGCACCGCTCACTCTCGACTGCAGATCGCTGCTCCACAGATCGACCAGGAGTTTTACTCTGCTCGACGCAGCCGAGGTCGAGGAATTAATTGATCTCCAGTTCATTCTGAAACTAATCAAAACAACCAAGTTCAAGGACAAGATCCAAAACAGGAGCCATTTCAGGGAATCCTTTGGACACTGGAGATTTCCTTTCATCCTTTTGAGAAATTAGACGAGCACCTAATAGAGATCATGATCCTATAGTACAGTTGACTAATGCGACCATGATGGAGATATTTTGTGGAAGTAAATTCACGAACGTGCTGAACACTAGATTTCTCGTTCTTCTAGCAACAAAACAACAGTAAAGAAGAATATGCGTGCCACATGTAACGTAAAATACTCATTTTACAGTCTGTACAAGTCCAAAATTGCTTTCTAGATAAGGGCCGTCCGATCTCCTACAGACTAGAAAGCTTAAGATGAGTTTGAATGTCAGTCGAGCTTACTCCAAAACTATGTTTGGGAGCAATGGACTGAGGAAAATTTTTGTGATTGGGGTTATCGCTCTTGTTATAATAATCGCTAACATTTTGTGGAGTAAGAGTAGTGTTTATTCTTTCTGGCATGTTGGCCCTTCAAGGTCTTTGGTGCACTGGGATGATCACAACAGCACAGGAGTTTTCATATGGCCAGCCCCCAAAAACGTCTCCAAGGGATCGATTTCCATGAGACTGTCCACAAAGTTTGCCATAACTCCTCCCAGAACTTTAAAAGTCTTGCAAGCAGGGATTGATCGCTACACGGTATTGATTCTCAAGCAGAGAAAGCTAAGGATTCCAGCGAAAAAGAATCCACCAGATTTTGTTTTGGACGAACTTCGTATCGAGCTCAAGTCGTTCAACCAAAGCGTGAGAGAGACAAAAATTATAACTTATTTTTCTAGGTTCTCTTTCTGTATTTTGGCAGCGGTGTAGATGAATCGTATCGCCTCCAAGTCCCCGACCCTTCAAATTCAAGGGTAGTATTGCTCCAGGTAAGCAAAATCTTTAAAGTTGAGCGCTGGTTCACCTCCTTTCTATGCTCATCCAAGGCAAGAACTGTCTATGGGGCCCAGTAGGCTTGAAAACAAAAGGCTAAACAATTTGCATTTTTTATAGACTTTTAGCCAAATTTGCACTTACAATGCTGTCGAAAGAGCTGTGCTTTTGCAAGGCTGCCCATGGAACATTTTTGACGAGCCTAGATTTTCATATCGAGGCCTTTTGATTGGTGAGAACTTTTTTCTTTAGAACAGACAACGGCCTCTAATTATTTTTCACTCGCTTACCAGATACTGCTCGACACTACTTGCCATTAAAGACGATAGAGAATGTGATCGACTCCATGGCCTACGCGAAGCTTGTGACTTCCAATTTCTCTATCCCTTATATATGAGCCGAGCCCCTTTCTAACTTCTTTGCCTCCAGAATGTCTTGCACTGGCATGTTGTGGACGAGGAGTCCTTCCCTTTGGAGATTCCATCGTTTCCAGAGCTTTGGAAAGGCTCCTACTCTATCTCTCAGCGCTACAACCTCGATGATGCAAAAGCTATAGTCAAGTAAGCTATCCTTTCAAAGAGAGTACAAATGTCCATGCTTTTATTCTTATACAGGTATGCTCGATTGCGAGGGATACATGTCATGCCAGAGATTGATATCCCAGGCCACGCTCGCTCATGGTAAACTTCTTCTGCCTTCATTGTAAATTAATAGATTTACTTGCGTGTAGGGAGTTGGATATCCTGAGCTATGGCCCTCTGAAAACTGCAAAACACCTCTGGACATCAGTAAGAATTTCACTTTTGAGGTGATAGATGGCATCTTTTCCGGTATGAACATGTTTTATATTGAATCAAAATCCTTGTGTCAACTCTATGCTGCCTAGATCTCTCAAAGGTGTTTCCATTCGAGCTCCTTCATATAGGAGGAGACGAAGTTAACACTAGTAAGCAGCAAATTTTCTTGGTGATTGTCAGCTTATTTTCTGCTAAACAGGGTGCTGGGAATTCACAGAACCTGTAAAAGACTGGTACGTTAGATTCGGTTTTACGAAACATCCAACTGTCTGAAACAGGCTGAGAAAGCACAATTTAACACCTTCACAGGGCTATGGGTTTTTTGTGCTTCAAGTGCAAAGACTGGCCTTGAAACATGGATACGTTCCTGTCAACTGGTAAGGAGATTAGCCATGTCCGATTCCATTAATTTTTGCTCTCTCTAGGCAAGAACCATTTGAAAAATTTGGACCAAGTTTGTCAAGGAAAACGATTGTTCACAACTGGTAGCTTATCAAAAGGGGTTGTCTCTCTAACTCAGATTGTTCAAATGGCTATTCAGGTGGGGCACTCAAATTCCTCCCAACACTGTCAGCTCGGGCCTCAAGAGTATAGTTAGCGAGCAATTTTCATGGTACCTGCATCACATTGATATACCATGGGAGGAGTTTTATTCAAAGGAACCATATGATAACATTGCCAGCCACAAAGAACAGCAGTTGATTATTGGAGGTGAGGTTTGTATGTGGGGTGAGAAAGTTGATGCAGCCAATATCCAACAAAGAATATGGCCAAGGGCAGCAGCGGCAGCAGGCAAGCTAGCTTCACTCTATTTGCTTGATATATTTTTCTTGGCTAACGATTTATATTTTGGCCAGAGAGGCTTTGGAGCCCATCTAATGTCACAGGTTTGGGTCCCAAAAATGCTGCTCCTAGGCTTGAATTTTTCAGAAGCCTGCTGAATGAAAGAGGAATAGCTGCTTCTCCAGTGAAATCAAAAGAAGAGGGCTCGTCCAAGCCTCCAGATTCTCCACACTCAACACTATGAATATAGATTAAATGACTGGTATAGAAAAATAATCATTCATGAGTGAGAAAATCTAGTTGACCAACACCTCACTGTAATTTCCTGTGTTTAGCTACCATAATCTTTCCTCTAGATTTAGGATTGCGTGCTTGAAAGTGGATGTTTATCCTTTATCAAAGAACTATTGCAACGAACTGGTATCATATTTCCTTCGCATTCTTCAGAGACAACTCCATGACCTTTGACCCCAGCTTCTGCATTCTTGGTGGTACTTATCCCGGTCTCGAATCTGGAGCCTTTCTTCCTGGGCATGGTGAATCCACACGGAACTTTGAGGGCTTCTTTGATCTCAAAGGAATCATTGTGGTAGCAACTACGACAAGATCGTTTGCTTCGCAATAAGCCAACCTTGAAAGCGATCGATTGCGAGGAAGACGAGGACATGGGAGGGTGGAGGATCTCCATGTATGCTCCGACGCTTACCAGGTCAATCGTGACAGGCTCGTTCCAAAGTTCTCGATCTGGATCGACGGGAAGGTGCAACTAATGCATTCAGATTTTGAAGAAATTGACAAGATGGCCATGAACTTGACGCGATCATTAGAGGAGAACCACGATAGTCTCGTCCCGTACAGCCGCTCCGCCTGGTGAGTGACGTTCCTGAAAACTGTGTGATCATCCGGAAGCACACGCCGGTCACGAATCACTTTCCTTGCCTCTGGTTTAACGAGTTGGATCGATTTACGCCGAGAGATCAAGGGAGCTATGCAGAGGTGAGAGACAAGATCGTCCCCTGGCGGATATGAGAGGCGAAACTTTGTCAGCTCCGGAGTGAAATGTATCAAGCTTACCGATTATTATTCGTACACCACTCGGGCGCCCTGCACGATTTCGCCCATGACAAGTTGACAACGCACTCCTTGTTTGTGAAACGGATTTTCTTTACGGCGGAGGGATCCAGCACCAAAATCGTGCCTACTAGAGGTTCCGAAAGCTTTCTCCGGTTCCATGCTTCCCGCCTGCTCCAGAGGCGCCGCACCGCGCCGCACAGCTGGCGCTCACATGGAAGCCAGCTGTGCGTCCGTCGCGGCTAGCAGAATGTACCACCTGGCGGCAGGGTTTATTCCGTCAAGCTAGCTGGCGATCGTCTAGGGTTCTTCGATTTGTTGGCTCGGCGGACGCGCATTTGCGCTGCGTCGCCTTGTTTCCTCCCGGCTAGCTCGGATCTTGGTGCTGGATGCGGAAATGCGGCGTTCCGAAAGAATGTGAGTTGCTGGATCGAGCAGGATGTATGCTGTAGCTCCGCAATCCGGATACGTGCATCACAGCTTCGTCGATTCACAGTATTCCAATCACAGCGGATGTTTGAGGTAGTGCGTAAGTTAGGAGCAAAAGCAGGAAAACTCACGTAAGTCATGCTTATCTTACAGGTATACTCGATGCCAGCTAAACTCTGTCTAAAACGTCGTGTGTAGGATGGAAAGAGAACATACACCCAATTTACCGGGCGCATTCTCTCGAATACATTCGGCTATGTAATGAGCTCTATTCCCACCCCGAAAATAGCAAGGCACAATTCGTCCACATCCATACCATGGAAGATCAAACGAACGCCAGCAAAGTTCCTGCTTGCAGCATCTCCGAGCCTGATCTAAGTCGACGGACCGATGAGGTTCATATCGAACTCTATTTTCTGAACTAGTTTTCCTAAAGGCCTTTCTTGCAGAACGCATCAAAACCACCTCCCAATGGTTTCTTACGTCGGGCTGGATCGAGCGTGTTCCAAAGGGCGACAAGCTTTGTGTCGAGAGGCAAACAGGTGGGCTAGTGCAAACTTTCCTTTATTCTAAAACTTTCCTATTACTTGTCAGGCAAATCTCGAAGAAGGCAACATGCGATTCGACGGTGCGTGCATCGAGAGCACAGCTGCGATGAATACAAATCTAGGACCGCAAGAGCACAGGGAACTCCCAGAAGCGCGGAAGAACAGTCCGGCCCTTTACGTCCAATGCAGTGAGTACTACTCAAGGTTAGTGTTCCTCGTTCTCTCGCTGGAAATCGAAACTAAAAACTCCTCCTGTTTCGGGCGAAGGTGTGTGAATTCGTTTGGTAGAGATGGAATCTCTCATCTCGCCGCAACTGCGTCCAATCATGAAATTGTCCGGCCGCAAGCCGCAAGCCCAAAGAGTGGAAGTATGATTGGGAAAATGAATTTAAAGGCAAATTGTTTTAAACGGTTAGTCTTGAATCAGCCCTAATTCTAGAGTTAAAGGTAACCTATATTCTTCATTGAAGTTTAGTGTGGTGGGTGGCGATTGGTAATCAACTTATATTCCTGGTTGTTAATTTTTCTTCAAGAGTTCGGTGCTTATTGAATATATCATCTTGATCCATTCATTCTGGAGAAAAGCAGTTAGCTGCCCAAGTAATAGTTTTACTCTTTGTCATCTATCTATACGATGACAAAGAGTTATAGGCCGTTATTTTTTGTGACGCTCGTCTTCACCACCACTGCATTGCTGCTGCTATCACGGAACTCGCCCAAGATGAGCCTGGGGTACTATTCTCGCGCCAACGTAAACGACGATTCGTGCAGGAGCAGGGCCGAATACACTTCATACACTCGACACAAGTTTCCCAGCTTCCGCGCTTCACAGCCCCTCCACAAGAAGATCCTCGAGTACGAGGCCCTGCACGCGAGGTGCGCGCCCGATTCCAAGGATCCGCACAAATCCTGCAGCTCCAGCTGCAAGTTCCTCGTCTTCGTCCCTGGCGACCAGGGAATCGGCAACAAGATGATCACCCTCGTCTCGACTTTCCTCTACGCGCTGCTCACCGACAGGGTGCTGCTCATCGCGAGGAAGAAGAACATCGACACGCTCTTCTGCGAGCCGTTTCCATCCAGCTCCTGGCTGCTGCCCCCGAGCTGGAAGCACCTCGCAGAGTCCGTGCCGCACAATGACTCCATCCGGATTGGAAGCCTGGTGGGATCCCTCAACTGCAGCCTTGACGTGATGTTCCCAGAGGTCGTCTTTGCCGATCTCTGCTACAACTACAAGGACGAGGACAAGTCCTTCTTCTGCGGGGAGCACCAGCGCGCGCTTCGCACCGACACGCGATGGATCGTTCTCTCGTCCGACCAGTACTTTGCCGCGGCGCTCTTCATCGTTCCGGCTTTCAGGGCCAAGCTCCAGGAGTGGTTTCCACAGCAGGAGGCCGTCTTCCATCTCCTGGTGAGGTATCTCCTGTACCCCGTGGAATCGGTGTGGGACAAGACTAGGAGATACTACGACGCGTATCTAGCGGAGGCCGAGCATCTACTTGGAGTCCAGCTGCGAACTCACATCTGGTTCTCGCCGCCCAATCTCGCAGAGGATGCCTTCGACTGCCTGGTGCAACAGAAAATACTTCCCAATATCACCAGGGAACCCGCCAAGGAACAAGCTCTTGAAGCGAAATCCTCCAAGAAGAAGAGGCTGCTTGTGCTCTTGACATCGCTCAATCCACAGTACTCAGAGGCCCTCAGAGCGAAGATGCTGAGTTACGATCTCTCCGATGGGACAATAGTTATCCATCAGCCTAGCGGGGAGGGGGAGCAGCACACTGGGAACTGGGATCACGACGCGAAAGCGGTAATGGAGATCTATTTGCTGTCGATGAGCGAGGTCTTGCTGACGAGCCCGCCGTCAACGTTTGGATACGCTGCGGCGGGGCTTGCGGGCGTGCGGCCCCTGCAATTTGTGTGTGACAAGGAGAAGAGCTTGGGTTGCTTGCCGAGGGAGACAATGGAGCCGTGCTACCACGGGTACCCAGATCAGTTCATGCTGGCAAACATCGAGGAATGCGAGTGCGAGCTGGGATACAGGCTATCGTGATCAATCAACTTTGTTCAAAACCTTTCCAATCTTAATCGTAATCGCCAGCTCCGTTTTATTATAGAGAATGTATGGCCTTAATCTCGGTAATTGCCCGCCTCACTCCCACAAGAGGCTCCTCATACAAAACAGCCGGATCATCCGTCAGTTTTGCTCGACTCTCCTCGTCATCCAGCAAGCCACGAAATATGTCAGCAACACTGAGCGACAGAGCGTCCAGGTTGTAGCCACCTTCCAGAAAGAAAACGCAGCTCCCGTTGCAAACCTCCCGTGCAAGCTGCTTGATCGTCGATGCCAAATGGTGGTAAGTTGCAGTGGTGAACTGAAGGCTGGCCAAAGGGTCCAAAACATGAGCGTCATATCTACATGAAACACACATTTGCAAATGAGAAAAAGTCACAGCAAGAGACTTTTTACCCGGCAGAAACGAGTAGAATATCGGGCTTAAACTTGAGGCAGCATGGAACCATGACTTCTTCGAGAGCAGTAAGCATGGCTGCATGCCCAGAACCACCTGGTAATGGCAGATTTAACGTGGTTCCTTTGCCATCCCTTGTGCCAACCTGACGCATTTTCCCTGTTCCTGGATAGCTTCCATCCTGTGAACTCTGTCAGCATTCTATTGATTTGTGATTCAACTTGCCTGGTGTATAGAGCAGAAGAAGACGTCCGGGTCGTCGTAGAAAGCGTCCTGCGTGCCATTGCCATGGTGGACATCAAAGTCGATGATAAAAACTCTCTTGAGGCCATGAGCGCGCTGTGTGTGCCTAGCTGCGATGGCCACATTGCTGAAAACGCAGAATCCCATGGGCCCTGCCGGGACTGCGTGGTGGTCTGGAGGTCAGATCAAAGCAAATCCAATGGGGGCCTTGGACCAGCCACACTCATCTGGAAAAAGTAAAGAATTACAAACACAAAGCAACGAAGAAAAAAAGCATCCAAAGCTCTATAAGAGCCTTTGGATTACCAGGGAGTCGACCAGAGCTAAGCTTTCACCTGCTGCAAGCATGGATTCTTCATACGTCTTTAAGGCATTGTTAAAAATCTTGTAGCAAGTATAAGAAAACTAGAACTTCTTTTCAAGGATTGAAGCATACCATGGAAGTAGCATAAGTTGGACCACTTCCTTTGATGAAGATGAGACCATCTGCAGTGGCTTTCCCCATTGCTTGTATCCATACACTTTGGACTTGCTAGCTAGTTCAAAGATTCATCCAATGTTCTATGTGAGCAAGTTTAAAGTTTGTTTGCACTTTGGTGATGTTGTGGACAAGTCCATTATTCAGGTCCTAAAGACTGATGTTGAGAAGGCTGGTTTGGCTAATATTTTTACTTAAAGATTGGTGAAAACATGCCAAAAGACAACTATAGAATTGTCAGTTCAATAGAATGGTTATTCCATGGATGAAGCTATATGGGAAATTGAGGATGACATGAAGAAAGTGTTTATGAGTTTTGGTTATGACTTAGATGACATTTCTGAGGAAGAGGAAAATTAAATTTTATAGCCGTATGTAAGGAACCAACTCCCCAAGGTGTCGAAGGCTAAAGAATCCTCGAAATCATGATAAAGATTTCATCAAATGAGACCAAGTCCAAGATTAAGTTCGAAACCAACTCTAAGGCCAAATTCGAGACCAACTCTAAGGCCAAGTTTGAGACCGAGTCCGAGATCGAGTCCAAGACCGACTCTTAGACCAAGTTCGAGACCAAATTCGAGACCAAGTTCGAGGCCAAGTCTAAGATCCGATATCGGGTCTGAGACCGAGTTTGAGATTGAGTCCGAGACAGAGTCCAAGATCGGGTCTGAGATCGAGTCCAAGACCGAGTTCGAAGTCAAGTCCGAAATCAAGTCCGAGATCAAGTTTGAGATCGAGTTTGAATATTAATATAGGTCATGGGGTGAAACCCCAAAGCATGTGTCTCCCAGGGGGGGGGGAGGGGGGGCATTGCAAGGGGTTCCAAAAGTATAGTAGGGATAGTGAGGTTTAGGAACCAATCTTGAAGGAACTCTTCAATGGTGCTTCTAAACTGACTTGAGGTTGAAATTGGGGCCAAGGGGCCTTGGGTGGGAGTGAGCATGGACTCAGGTGGTGCTGGAGGGGCCACCCAAGGAAGTGCTCAAGAGCAACTTTCACTCCCGAAAGGGAAATCGACTGCAATGCTCCCAGCTCATGTGGAGTGGTGCCCCATTTGAGTACCTTGCAGCTCATTGGTCCTCGCCCTTCCTAGGGGCTTGGGCCTTGGGGGGGGGGGGGGCGGGGTTGAGGTACCCATATTGGTTAGGCCACAATGTTTCCTTGCGGCATTCTGAAGCAAGTGTTACACCCAAGGCTCGGGATTTAGAGGGTCCCATAATCAAGTTTTGTTGTACCAAGGGATGTTAAAAACCTGGAGGCTTGGTATGCTTGGCTGCTTGTGCTTGCGGAAAGTGTAGCTAAACCTTAAGTCCAGTCTAACCTAAAAAAGGGGATTGGGAGAGATTTAAGAATCTATGGATGGATAGCTAACGCTCTATTGTTCGTGCAGTGAATAGCTGAAACCAAGTAGAACCAAGTAGGAGCTGGTACAATAGGCGGGAACCTGGCAAGGGAACTCAGCTAAAGCCAAGATAGTGTTAGTTAGATAGACGAAGTAAGCTGGCAAATTGGAAAGGAAAACTTTTGTGGCTTACAATTTGGTATTAGAGCATTTTCCTCGAAGCACAAGATAAAGGGATTTGTTCGCAGAAAATGAATATTCTGGTCCTCAAAATATTCCCTATTTTCCTTGTATAAAACCCTTGCCCCACAAGGGGGGGTGGGGTGCATTTTGCAAAGAGCATTGAAGCATTTCTTGTGTTTGAGTGAGAGTTGAAGGAAGAACCCATTGTGCAACACTTTCGGAGGTGTCATTTCTTTTTTTTTCTTTTGGCCGCAGACTTTGGGAATCAATTTCTTGTTCGTCTTGTGGTGGTTTTTTTTTAATCTTGGGCGTGTTGGATAGGTCTGGAGCACCTCTTTCCAGCAAGCTATGGAGCTCGTCAAGCTATGCAGTATTTGAAGAGATACAATGTTTCTTGGCTCGGTCAGATGAATATTTTGGGGTTTTCACTTTCTCGCCTAGATCCTCGACCTAATTTCCTAAGGTAGTGCATTTGGGCTTATAGATCTAGTCTAAATTTTCAAGTAGTGGTGATTCTTGGCACTAGATTTGGGCAAATGGACAACATGCAAAAGGATTTTCTTCTCCGGCTAAATTGGGTCATCTTTGTAGTAGGAATTTGTGCTCCTCCAGGCTTTGTTTTGGATGCTATTTGGTTCTAGAGATGCTCATGGTCCTAGGCTTTCTAAAAATACCAACAGCGCCTTAATATCAATCTACATCACGGACATGCATATGTTTTTTTCACAATGTTGGCATTCTGGGTTACCTCTTCATGAATTTTGGGGAATATTGAGGTGGCTTCTTTCTAAATTCCTACGATAGAGGGTAGACGGGGCTGAGCCCTTTTCAATGAGCCCACCAACATTCAAAATGGAGAATGATCGAGACTAGAGGACTTATTTTTCTCTTTTGGGTTAAACTTTGTTGGGGGTTCCTTGGGAACGAAGCAATCTTTAAAAACAGGTAGCCATAGGAATAGGAACAAGAGGAGCAGGAACAAGAGTTGGCATAGGAATAAAGATAGTAGGAACAGGCACAGGGATAGGAGTTGGTGTTGGAGCAGGCGCAGGAGTAAGAGTGAGAGTAGGTGGTTACCGGTTACAGGTCCCAGTTACTTGTTACCAATTACCAGTTACTCTAGTGGCTACTTTGACAATTACCCCACAGGTCAATGGTTATGTGTGCTTGAGGCCTACATCTTTATTTTCACCCTTATTCCTCTTCGTCACAGGCATTTTGAGCAACTTTGCGCAACTTGAGCACTTGTTACTCCTGTCAACCCAGTTGCTTTGACTGGACATTTGCAGTATTTAGGGTATTTGATGCCAGTATAAACTAAACATACGACAAATTAGCACCCTTTTACCATAACTCGAGGCCCTAAGGTACAAAGTAAACTTTCTAACATTTAAAGGCAACTTAGGTATGGCATTGCACCTTCTTGGGCCAAGTCCTTGTCATCCTCGAACAAATTTCAGTGACTTAGATCTACGATCTATGGCGCAGCCACCTTGAGCTCAACCTCAACTCCATGTTCTGCAGAAGGGGAGTGATCTACTAACCTTCTCAAGTGTTAGAACAATCTCTCCAACATCACATATCAATCACTTTGATTACTATTACACCACAAACATAATCATCGACGATGATTGTATGTGCCGCGACTTCTTGCAATCTCTTAAAGGCAAAACAACAATTTGGGCAGATTCTCTCCTCTTAAAGGACTGGACAGACTTCTAGACACTACTTGTTTCTTTTAGAAAACGCTTTGTTGAAGAAAAACCCACAAATTGGCTACTTGTCGACCTCTTTTCGTTCCAGCAAGATGCTCACGAGTCTATTCCTGACTACATCACACAGTTTCGAGCTTACTGGAAGCAATGTAACATTCATGTGAAACAAGGTGACAAAGCCAGCGAGATGAGAGTAGTCTCTTTTGTCAAATATATGAAGCTCGCCAGTGTCCTCTGGAAGAGATTCCCACACGTAAGAAATGTGTGGCTTTCCACGGAAATGCAGGTAAGAAAGCCATTGACAAAGATTTGAAATCACAAAACTTTTGCGTGGTTTAGAACATCATGGATAAATCCAAGGAGTACAAAGGCTGGAAGTTTTGTTACAGTGATGTTCCAAGGCAAGTTGGAACGATCAGGATGGCGGAGTATATGGCGTTGCTTGGAGACAAGCAAGCCTTCGACACAGCCTTTATAAACTTGGTCATGGCGGCCGAGTGTGATCTCTTTGTGGGAGTGTTGGGCTCGACTTGAAGCTATATAATTGACGACTTGAGGATGACCAGCGGCAAACTTAAGGCTGGCTTCCTCAGTGTTAACTCTATCAATGGCCTACTTCGAAATAAAACTTTTTCTTTAACATAGATATCTTGAAACATTTTAGGTTGGGCATGTCGAGTGAGTGGGGCATGGTTTCTTGCGCGTTCCGAGTCCTCGCAGGATTGAGTTTACGTTCTTGTCACAAGGCCGCGGCGTTTGCAGCAACTGTGAGTGAAGATTTACGTATCTTGTACTGCTCAGCTCCTGCTCGGGGCCACAATCAAGTGAGTAATAAGTTCTAGTTCGACCGATTTCCTGTTTTCACGAATATGGATCTGATTTCCAGGAGGGTCATCCGGAGAGCATGCCAGAGTTCCCGCGATCCTACGCGAGCTGGATCGAGCTCAGCTTACTCCTGAGGTAAGAAAACATAGTGTATTGTGCAGATATACAACATTTTTCACTCTTTGGCTTGAAATATTTTTTTCCCTATAGAAGCGTGGAAAGGAGATTTTTCGGCTGACAAACTTTATGCCTGCCTCCACCGCAGTGCACTCCATGTCCTATGTCCATGGCCTGGAAAAGATAAGCTTCTTATACTTCTAGTCTGGGGCGATGAAAAAATGTTGATGTGGTGTTGTGTGCATACAGGCAATGGGGAAAGCCGCTGCGGATGGTCTCATCTTCATTGAAGGAAGTGGTCAAACTTACGCTACTTCCACGGTATGCTTCAATCCCTGAAAAGAAGTTCTAGTTTTCTTATACTTGCTACAAGCTTTTAACAATGCCTGAAAGACGTACGAAGAATCCATGCTCGCAGCGGGTGGAAGCTTAGCTCTGGTCGACTCCCTGGTAATCCAAAGGCTCTGATAGAACTTCGGATGGTTTTTCTCTTCGTTGCTTTGTGTTTGTAATTCTTCACTTTTTCCAGATGAGTGTGGCTGGTCCAAGGCCTCCAATTGGATTTGCTTTGATCCGACCTCCAGGCCACCACGCAGTCCCGGCAGGCCCCTGCGTTTTCGGCAATGTGGCCATCGCAGCTAGGCACGCACAGCGCGCTCACGGCCTCAAGAGAGTTTTTATCATCGACTTTGATGTCCACCATGGCAATGGCACGCAGGACGCTTTCTATGACGACCCGGACGTCTTCTTCTGCTCTACACACCAGGCAAGTTGAATCACAAATCAATAAGAATGCTGACAGAGTTCACAGGATGGAAGCTATCCAGGAACAGGGAAAATGCGTCAGGTTGGCACAAGGGATGGCGAAGGAACCACGTTAATTCTGCCATTACCAGGTGGTTCTGGGCATGCAGCCATGCTTACTGCTCTCGAAGAAGTCATCGTTCCAAGCTGCCTCAAGTTTAAGCCCGATATTCTACTTGTTTCTGCCGGGTAAAATGTCTCTTGCTGTGACTTTTTCTCATTTGCAAATGTGTGTTTCATGTAGATATGACGCTCATGTTTTGGACCCTTTGGCCAGCCTTCAGTTCACCACTGCAACTTACTACCATTTGGCATCGACGATCAAGCAGCTTGCACGGGAGGTTTGCAACGGGAGCTGCGTTTTCTTTCTGGAAGGTGGCTACAACCTGGACGCTCTGTCGCTCAGTGTTGCTGACACATTTCGTGGCTTGCTGGATGACGAGGAGAGTCGCGCAAAACTGACGGATGATCCGGCTGTTTTGTATGAGGAGCCTCTTGTGGGAGTGAGGCGGGCAATTACCGAGATTAAGGCCATACATTCTCTATAATAAAACGGATCTGGCGATTACGATTAAGATTGAAAAGGTTTTGAACAAAGTTGATTGATCACGATAGCCTGTATCCCAGCTCGCACTCGCATTTCTCGATGTTTGCCAGCATGAACTGATCTGGGTACCTGTGGTAGCACGGCTCCATTGTCTCCCTCGGCAAGCAACCCAAGCTCTTCTCCTTGTCACACACAAATTGCAGGGGCCGCACGCCCGCAAGCCCCGCCGCAGCGTATCCAAACGTTGACGGCGGGCTCGTCAGCAAGACATCGCTCATCGACAGCAAATAGATCTCCATTACCGCTTTCGCGTCGTGATCCCAGTTCCCAGTGTGCTGCTCCCCCTCGCCGCTAGGCTGATGGAAGGTAACTATTGTCCCATCGGAGAGATCGTAACTCAGCATCTTCGCTCTGAGGGCCTCTGAGTACTGTGGATTGAGCGATGCCATGAGCACAAGCAGCCTCTTCTTCTTGGAGGATTTCGCTTCAAGAGCTTGTTCCTTGGCGGGTTCCCTGGTGATCTTGGGAAGTATTTTCTGTTGCACCAGGCAGTCGAAGGCATCCTCTGCGAGATTGGGCGGCGAGAACCAGATGTGAGTTCGCAGCTGGACTCCAAGTAGATGCTCGGCCTCCGCTAGATACGCATCGTAGTATCTCCTAGTCATGTCCCACACCGATTCCACGGGGTACAGGAGATACCTCACCAGGAGATGGAAGACGGCCTCCTGCTGTGGAAACCACTCCTGGAGCTTGGCCCTGAAAGCCGGAACGATGAAGAGCGCCGTGGCAAAGTACTGGTCGGACGAGAGAACGATCCATCGCGTGTCGGTGCGAAGCGCGCGCTGGTGCTCCCCGCAGAAGAAGGACTTGTCCTCGTCCTTGTAGATGTTGTAGAGATCGGCAAAGACGACCTCTGGGAACATCACGTCAAGGCTGCAGTTGAGGGATCCCACCAGGCTTCCAATCCGGATGGAGTCGTTGTGCGGCACGGACTCTGCGAGGTGCTTCCAGCTCGGAGGCAGCAGCCAGGAGCTGGATGGAAACGGCTCGCAGAAGAGCGTGTCGATGTTCTGCTTCCTCGCGATGAGCAGCACCCTGTCGGTGAGCAGCGCGTAGAGGAAAGTCGAGACGAGGGTGATCATCTTGTTGCCGATTCCCTGGTCGCCAGGGACGAAGACGAGGAACTTGCAGCTGGAGCTGCAGGATTTGTGCGGATCCTTGGAATCGGGCGCGCACCTCGCGTGCAGGGCCTCGTACTCGAGGATCTTCTTGTGGAGGGGCTGTGAAGCGCGGAAGCTGGGAAACTTGTGTCGAGTGTATGAAGTGTATTCGGCCCTGCTCCTGCACGAATCGTCATTTACGTTGGCGCGAGAGTAGTACCCCAGGCTCGATGATTGCGTCTTCGTCTTGGGCGAGTTCCGTGATAGCAACAGCAATGCAGTGGTGGTGAAGACGAGTGTCACAAACAATAAGGGCCTATAACTCTTTGTCATCGTATAGATAGATGACAAAGAGTAAAACTATTACTTGGGCAGCTAACTGCATTTCTCCAGAATGAATGGATCAAGTTAATATATTCAATAAGCACCGAACTCTTGAAGAAAAATTAACAACCAGGAATATAAGTTGATTACCAATCGCCACCCACCACACTACACTTCAATGAAGAATATAGGTTACCTTTAACTCTAGAATTAGGGCTGATTCAAAACTAACCGTTTAAAACAATTTGCCTTTAAATTCATTTTCCCCCACTCTTTGGGCTTGCGGCTTGCGGCCGGACATTTTCATCATTGGAGGCAGTTGCGGCGAGATGAGAGATTTCACGAGCTGTGATCCTTCTCTACCAAACGAATTCACGCACCTTCGCCCGAAACAGGAGGAGTTTTTAGTTTCGATTTCCAGCGAGAGAACGAGGAACACTAACCTCGAGTAGTAGTCACTGCATTGGACGTAAAGGCCTGGACTGGTCTTCCGCGCTTCTGGGAGTTCCCTGTGCTCTTGCGGTCCTAGATTTGTATTCATCGCAGCTGTGCTCTCGATGCACGCACCGTCAAATCGCATGTTGTCTTCTTCGAGATTTGCCTGACAAGTAATAGGAAAGTTTTAGAATAAAGGAAAGTTTGCACTAGCCCACCTGTTTGCCTCTCGACACAAAGCTTGTCGCCCTTTGGAACACGCTCGATCCAGCCCGACGTAAGAAACCATTGGGAGGTGGTTTTGATGCGTTCTGCAAGAAAGGCCTTTAGGAAAACTAGTTCAGAAAATAGAGTTCGATATGAACCTCATCGGTCCGTCGACTTAGATCAGGCTCGGAGATGCTGCAAGCAGGAACTTTGCTGGCGTTCGTTTGATCTTCCATGGTATGGATGTGGACGAATTGTGCCTTGCTATTTTCGGGGTGGGAATAGAGCTCATTACATAGCCGAATGTATTCGAGAGAATGCGCCCGGCAAATTGGGTGTATGTTCTCTTTCCATCCTACACACGACGTTTTAGACAGAGTTTAGCCGGCATCAAAATAAGCACCTGTAAGTTCTGTACAAGGCGACTTTCCAAATCCATCGCAATCAACTCGAGGCTGGGATCCTTGTTCATTTGCTTGAGTGCTTTCAGAAAAGCTCGAGTATACCTGTAAGATAAGCATGTCTTACGTGAGTTTTCCTGCTTTTGCTCCTAACTTACGCACTACCTCAAAGCTTCTTCCGTTTGTCCAGCCTCTGCGAGCATAGTTGCATACACTATTTTGTACGGTTGGAAACACACTAGTGTAAATTGGGGATATCCTTTCGTTTTCACGTACTCGTATAGCTCCGTCCTCTGCATGAAGCATTTCGTTATAGTATTCGTATGTGACAATAGGAAGAAACCTTGAACGCGAACGGTGTGAAAAATGTTCTCAGGTACTTTCAATGGTCTGCACCTAATCCTTCTGTCACTGAAAAATGCTTCAGGATTTTGGTCGACCAAAAGATAGCACAAGTGCACTGCCGCCACCTGCGAGAAATATTAGATACTATCAAAATATTCATACAAACATAAACCAAACCTGTTCTTTCTGACCCCATAATGTGTCACCCAGTTGAGTGATCACGTCATCGTTCCCAGAAGTCCGGTTTGTGGCCATTAGAGCAAGGTGCTCATGCCAATGGTCAAGAATGCCGCTTCCCTGATCAACTCGTAATTAAGTAGGCAACGATTTTCCATAAATACACAGCATTACTTGATTGCCGTTCTCTCCAAATACATCCTCCGACTGGCTGCTCATAAGCAAGCTGAAAGTTCATAATGGACCTGGAGCCAATTGATGATATGCCATTTTTGAGATGGTATCAGAATATTATTAAAATTCAAAGCTGATTTGATAATGAAGCACGAAACTGTTTAATCTCACCTTGTCCCCTAGCTGAGATGCAAGAACAAGAGCTAGTCCCCACAATTGGCTGCCTTGTGCACACTTGAAGAGGTGTGGATACTCCTCTTTACTGGAAATCTATTGTTAGTAAAAAAACAAAAGAGAAAAGGGCCCAATCTCCAAGGGCTGAGAAGAAGGATGAATGAAAAAATGTTGTTTATTGATAAGAAAATGATGAATGGAGATAGGGATCCACAATTCAGATTCCCCCCTTTGAAAGGTTGGCAATTATAACTACCAACATATGCTATATGCTATGCATTATCTAATCTATGGCTCCGATGCAGCCCTGGGTTCAAGGTCAAAGTCCCCTGAACCTGGGATTTTAGTTGATACACTCTACTCCCCTAACAAAACTAGACACCGTCCTCGGTGCAAATGTAGTCACTTTCCATCGCTTGTTGCTGCTGCTGCTCAAGTTGATAGAGGTGATGCTTCTGCTGCTGGAGTGTAAGCTTGTGGTTGGGGACACTGTCTGGTGGATCTCTCCCATCTTCCTGGAGCTCGGCTATCTCGGCCAGGAGGGCGGTATGATCATCCTCAAGCTTCCTGTAGCAAGTGTTGAGCTCTTTGTACTTGAATTTGTAGGTGAGTTCTTGAGCTGGTATGGGGTATGGGGTTGATGGCTGCTTGGAGATGATTTTCCTGATGTCCTGGAGGTCAGTGCGAATCTACTTCATCACCTCGAGCTGAGTGTCTAGTTGAAGGGCTTGTAGAACTCTTTCTTGATTGCTCCCCGGGTGTATATGAAGGAGTCTTGCCTGAGAAGGTGCTGTATGATGTCCCTTGGTGTTGGGAAGTGGTTTGCTTGGTCGTGAAGCTCGCGGTGCATGCCTTGATCGAGGGCTTTGAATAACTTCTGGGTACAGTAGCTCTGGTCACGGAGTTTATCCTCGTATTCCTTCCTGATCTCATCGTAATCATGGCGTACCTGACTCTGTGGCTGAGGCATGGCTGCTGCTGCTGCTGCTGCTCCTGCTCCTGCTCCATGATCCTGGTGTTTCTCGCTAGGGTTCGCTGTGTTCTTGCCGGGAGTTGAAGTTGCAGGAGGCTTAATCTGCTTCGTTGGATGGGGTGACGTGGTCAGGCTGGATTCTTTGAGGTAGTTGGAGAGGAGCTTTTCAGTTTGATGCTGGATGAACAGCCCAGATGTGGCGCTGAAATTAATTTATCCGTTGGCAAATTTTCCGCTTGGAATTTTGTTGAAGGGGCAGAAGTTTTGTTAATGCTAGTCGTGGCATTTGCTGGAGGAGGCATGGTTCCATGTTCTGCAAGTGATTGGCGAAGGTAGTCAATGTTTTCTTTTGTGGAACGTGTCGAGGAGGTTGGGGCGGTGAGAATGTTGTTTTCAGCTGGTGGAGAAACAGAGTTCTGGGCGAGCAGCTGACGTTTTCCTTTGGCGATGTTGATGTGTTTGTGAGAAGAAGTCGGTTTTGGGGCTGATTCGAGTGGATGCGGGCTCTGGGGTGAGTGTGGAAGCTGGTGTGAGTTGTCTTCATTGTCGCTGATGATGAGGTGCTCTTGGATCAGCGGTTTTGGAGCTGGATTCGCTGGTGTTTTGCATGTGAGGCAGTGGCAAATTGGAGTTGAATCATTGGAGTGTTTGTTGCTGGTGTTGCTGGAGTGGGTTGAGCCTGATTGTTGAGATGCTGGCTTCGGTTTCTTGCTGGGAGTTGCTCCTTCTGATTCTGACTGTTCTTTGGAGCTGTCGCTTTGTTCTGCAGAGTTCGTTTGGGTTGTCCATGGCTGCTTGTTGGGAAGAGCTTGGTGTGGAGCTACCAGCAGTGGGAACATTACTGTTCGCATGGTCTTTTTGTTGAGTGTGGTGAGGATGGCACGGTCAAGATGCTTGAGAAGGAGCTCGTGGAGATGATGAGCTTTGTAGACTTCTGCTGTGCGCTTGCCGATGGTGCGATCTGTTGGGCGAAGTTCGTAGTAGAGGAGGAGGGCTTTGAGGCCTCGATGTCCTCCCATGTGAGCTCACTGGTAATCTCTCGATTGGCCTTGATGATTTGCTGTGGAACTTCTCCTGAGAATTTTAGCAGTCCCTTGTTGGAGATTTTGAAAACGGAGGCGATTCTTGCTGGGCTGAGGGTGATCTTGTTGGTGCCGTCGGTTATGGTGCTGTTCTTGGGGTGGAAGGAGGCGGCCAGCTTCCTTGCCAATTTTTTATCAGAGTGTGTTGAAAAGGCCTTGTGGAGGAGCTCGAATCCATGGTCCTTGAGCCAGGTGGTTGTGTCGTTGCTGGGAAGCCTAGGAATATGGTGTATGATGTATCTGAGGTGCTGGGGTGGATGAGCTGGTATCTTTCTCTTCATTTTCTGTGATCAAAGTGCTCGCCCCGTTAGGGTTTGTGAGACCCATAATTGTTGATCGTGTGGCGCTCGATTGCTGGTGATGAACGGTGGAGATTTGTTGACCAAATTGATCTGGTTGGACTTGTTTGATTGAAGATCAATGGTGGAGATTGCTGATGAAGTTAACTCAAGTTCAACTGTTGATATCTGCTGAGGTGGTGTTGATCCAACGGTAGCTTGGGACACAGATTTTTGTTATTGTTTGTTGCTGAAGTTGGTGGAAGAGTTCGTGGACTTGAGTTGTGTCGAACTGAGTTGAGTTAAAGTTTGTCTACTGGGGTGATTGTCGATTGTTGGTTTTGGGGTGTTTGTTGGTTTGAGTCAGAAATTTGCTGAGGTGCTGATGTTGAACATGTCGACGTGATATGGTCGAAGGTTATTAAGGTTGACGATCTCAGTGAATTCTTCGGCAAGTGTGCTGACTTTGGCGGTGCCGTTGGGGTAGAGTGTAATGATCCTTGCCAGTTGGTATGGAGTTTTCGGCCGAGTTTGCCAATGGGTCCTTGGTACCAAAGAGCATGATCATTGATGCTGTATTTCAGAATGTTGTGCTGGGATGCTTGTTGGTCATGTCAAGCTTTTCTTTGTTTTTAGATGGCGTGAAGTGTCCAGAGGGCATTGATCAAAGTTCGTTGAGACGTTCGAGTTGCTGAAGCCGTTCTTGAATTGCATGTTGTGTGTCGAGATTATACTTGACGGTGACTCGCATGCTTGGGACGATGAATTCGATTGGCATGATGGCTTCTGTTCTGAAGGTGAGTTTGAATGGCGTCATTTCGGTGGTGACTTTATATGCAGTTCGATAGGCCCAAAGTACGTTGAGAAGTTTGTCGTCCCAGTCTTTGCTAGAATCATTGATGACTTTTCTTGAGGATGGTCTTCAGTGTTTTTTTCGTTGCTTCTGCTTGACCGTTGCCTTGAGGATAGTATGGTGTTGATGTTTTGTGTCAAATTTTGAACTTGGTGGCAAGATGTTTGATCGTTTGTTGATGAAGTGGGTGCTTTTGTTAGTGACGAGTTCGAGTGGTGTTCCAAAACAAGTGATGATATTTTCGTAGATGAAGGTTGCTGTTGCTTTGGCTCTGGCATCTTAGAGAGGTATTGATTCAGCCCACTTGGTAGTCTAATCGGTGGCGACGACGATGTACTGATGGGTGCTGACTGATGGGTGCTGACTTGGGGTCTGACGAAGTCAAGTCCCCATTTCTAAAATGGTGCCATCAGGAATGTTGGGTTGAGTTGTTGAGTCTGAGTTTTCGGTGGTAATCAGTGTCGTTGACATGTGTCGCAGCATTTGGAGAATTCTTCAGTGTCATGCCAGAGTGTTGGCCACTAGAGGCCGGCTTGAAGAATCTTCCAAGTTGTGGTGTCGGCAGCGAAGTGTCCACTGGAAGGTCCATTGTGAGCTTCCTTGATGATTTGAGTTGTGCTTGGCAGCTTGATGCATCGGCAAAGAATGTTGTCAATGCCGAGTTTGTAGAGAGTGCCTCCGATGACTGAGTATCAGCGGGTTTTAGCAACAAAAGTCTTCGTTTGGTCAGACATGGTGTACTGATCTGGAACTTTTGCTGAGTTTAGGTAACTGAAGATGTCGTCGAGCCAGGTTGCCGGTATGGAAACTCAGAATAGGTTTGAGTCAGGTAAGTCGTTAGTGAGTCTTTCGGGTTTGTTGCCAGTGGTGATCCAGCTGAGATAGTCTGCTTGCTTGTGATTTTTTCTGGGTTTGTAGACGATCTCGAAGTTGTATTCTTGTAGTAAAAGGAACCATCTTGATATTCAACCAGATAGTATTGGCTTGTTGATGAGGTAAGGAGTGCCTTGTGGTCAACAAAAAGGATGACTTTGGTTGACAGTTGTAGTGTTGGAAATTCTGAAGTGAGTAGATCATGCCAAGAGCTTCTTTCTCAGTGGTGGTGTAATTTCGTTCAGCTGGGTTGAGTAGTTGGCTAGCGTAGTAGATCAGTTGATCTCAGTTGTCGTGTTGAGTTTGGCTGAGAATTGCACCAGTGGCGACGTTAGAAGTGTCGACATGAATATGGAACTCTTGTGTCCAATCGGGCTTGGCAAGGATTGGTGCTGTTGTGAGTTTGAGTCGGAGAGTGTCAAATGCTTGTTGCTGTTTGAATGTCCATGTCCATTGGGCATCTTGCTTTAGGCCTTTGGTGAGTGGTTTGGCAATGTGAGCATACTTGTGGATGAAGCGTCAGTGATATCTGACTTTGCCGAGGAAGCATCGAAGTTCTTTCTGATTCTTTGGTGGTTTGAGTTTGGAGATGACGTCGACTTTGTCCTTATTGATGAGAATGCCATCTTTGCAGACAACGTGGCCAAGAAGTACTCCAGATTTGACGAAGAAAGTGCATTTGTCGGGGTTGAGTGCTATGTTGTTCTCCTCACACTTGTCGAGGCATTTCTCGAGGCATTCAAGATGTCGATCTTCCAAGCTAAAAACACTAAAGTTGTCTATGAAGACTTTCATGAAATCAGTGAGGTAGTCTTGGAAAGTGTTGGTGACGAGCCTTTGGAAGGTGAATGGGGCATTGGAGAGTCCAAAAGGCATTTGTCGGTAAGCATAGGCTCCCCATGGACTGATGAATGCTGTCTTGTGCTGATCTTCTTCGGTGATGTGAATTCGGTTGTAGCCAGAGAAACCGTTGAGGAAGGAGTACATCTCATGTCCAGCAATTGCGTCAAGAACTTCGTTGGTAAATGGTATCGGGAAGACATCTTTTTCTGTGGCGTCATTGAGCTGTTTATAGTTGATATAGATTCGAAGTTTGCCATTTTTCTTCGGCACAACCACCAATGGGGAAAGCCAGATTGGATTCTGAATCAGGTAGATGTACTTGACTTGGAGAAGCTTGTTGAGTTCTTTCTTTACTTGTTCCATCAGATTCAGATTCATCCAGTAGGCTGCTTGTCTTCTTGGTTTTGAGTTTGGAAGAAGGGTGATGATGTGAAGGCTGAGTTTTGGTAAAACTCCCTTAAGGTCTTAGTAACTCCAAGAGAACAAGTGTTTCTTCTTTTGGAGAAGTTGGATACCTTTGTCTCAAAAAATTGCCGAGATGTCAGTGGCAAGTACAATGTAGTGTTTGTTGCCGTCATCGGCAAGGCTGACTTTTTTGAGTTTTTGGTCAGCTGGGGAATGTAGGCGACTTTGTTGTGGTTGTTGACTGTGAATGCTAGTGGCGCTTTGAGTTTTGTATCTTGAGTGACTGGATTTTTCAGTGCTGATGTAATTGGTGGTCGTTCTCGTTGGAAGTCGGCGACGATTCGGAACAGGTCGATCTTAGCCAAAGGTTCAAGATCAGGGTAGGCTTTGAGGATTTGTTATCCTTCATAGTCGTTGAGGCCATCTTCGAGATTATATTCTTCCAAGTCAATAGGTCGGTTGTGGCTGGACAGCGATTTGGTCGCTTTTGTCGACACGGTTGTCGGGCCATCCAGTCCTCGAAGGATAAGATTGTCATTGGGCCAGTCTTGATAAACTCGTGCAGTTCGGAGCCAAGGTCAACTGAGGAGAATCGAGTATCCATCGGTCTGCTCTAGTAGTTTGAGGATGACATAGTTGACTGGTATTTCGATGCATTGAATGGTGGTGTTGACTTTGTAGATGATGCCTTTGGGTTGAACAAATCGGTGGTCGGCCATTCAGACATTAAAAGGTGCCGAGTGGATTGGGCCAATGTTGAGTTGTTGAACAAGACTTTCTTCAATAATATTGATGCTGGAGCTGCCGTCAATTATGGCTGGCAAACAGGTGTTTGTCGAGTCATAGGTCAATTATCGGAACATCATTGTCGCAATCACCTGGTTGAATCTTGGTTCGAAATGTGTCGACAGCTGTCCGTGTTAGGTTGATTTTGGTGAGTCTGTCAAAGTGTTGGTTGGTGCAGATGTCAGATTAGTGAACTGTTTGGTGAGGTAGGGTGAAATCTTCAGCAGTTGGCCGACAGTGATCTGAATATTTTGGTTGAGGATAGTCTCTGCTACTTCTTGGATTTCCTCGAAGTTTGCCAAATTGTGTTCTGGTGTCGGTGTCGATGTCAGACGATTTGTCTGTCAGTTTTCTGGTATTGAGTCTCAAGCTGGTGATGGTTGAGCTTCATTGTCAGAGTCTAAAATCACTAACTCAGGTGGTGGTAGAGCGAGTTGCTGTTGTATCTTGGCGGCTAACTTCTACTTCTTTTTCCAATCCTGGAGTTTTGTCGAGCTCTCCGGGCCATTCTCTTCACGATCTCTGGAATCACTGTCTGGTTGTTGTTGTTTTTCTGCTCGAATTTGTGCTCGGGTTTGTACTGCCATGACTTGAAGATCAGAGTCATCATTGTCAGCATAAGGTAGTTCATCGGTCTCGACCATCCTTGTTGTTGGTGGTCGTTGCTGGTTCTGATCTTGTTGTCGAGGAGGTGGTGGACCAAGCCTCGGCAGACTGCTTTGGTTTTGAAGTCGAGGTTGCCATGGCCAGTTGTTGTAGTTGCCTTGGTAGCCCTGGTCTTGATAACCTTTTCCTTGGTATCTTCGGTTCTGGTATCTTGGGTATTGTTGGTATCCTTGGTTGTAGTTGTCTTGGTTTGCCGGGTAGTTCCAGTTCGGCGGGTATTGTCGATAGTTGTTATTGCAGTCATTGTTGTAATTGTTGTAGTTGTTGTAGCGAGGTTGATCATTCCATTGTCGACTCTGTTGTTGGAAGTTGTTTCTCGGTGGTCTCCAGTTTATCAGAGGTGGTGCTAGGTAGTTGTCGAAGTATTGATTTGGATATGGTTGTCGAAATTGCTGTCAGGGATAGTTTGAGACTTGTCAAACTTCTGGAGAATTTCAAAATCTACAAGTCTTGGCATCATGACCTTCTTTGGCACAGATCTGGCATTTGGAGATTTGGAGCTTGCAGTCACTTGCTGGATGTCCTTTGTTCTTGCACATAGTACACCAAATTCTAGATTGAAATTTGTTGATGTCAGCCTTGGCTTTTCCCTTGAGCTTATCAATTGTTTTCTTGAGTTTCTGAAGTTTTGACTTGGTACTCTCTCCGAGTTCATCATCAAAGTCGTCGTTGGAACTGATGTTAGAATCTGAGTTATCCGTGTCGTCGACTTGTGCTGTCATTTGTCAAGCTTGAACATCTTGAAGGGCTCTTGCTAGTTCGAGGTAAGTGGTGACGTTGATGTGTGTTGCTGCTTCTCGGAGGGATTGTTGGAGGCCTTGCATGTACCATTGGTAAAGTAAAGTTTTGGTGGCACTGTTGCCGCATTTACTAGCATGTCGAGTGAAGGTTTGAGTGTAATCGTCGATGGATTGACCAGACTTCTACTTGAGTTTTTGGATCTTGTGAAGTCATTGGCTTTGAGTGAGGGAAGACTTGAATCGGTCTACGAGCTTGAGTGTGAGGTCATCGAAACTTGTATTTGAGGAAGCTTTTGAGCCCATTCGTTGGCTCTCTTTCAAAGGGTACATTGGAAGTAGTATGGGAGTTCGGTCATCTAGCTGTTGATGCAGATTGCTTCTCGGAACTGTTCGACATGTTTCTCAACATCTTCTAACTTCAGACCATGAAATAGTGGATAAGAGACATGTCTTCTGACAGGTATGTTAGCGATGGCAGTAGTGACTACCATTTGCTGTTGGTAGTAATGGTGGTATTGTCGAGGTTGTTTTGTCGGATTCTCACCGTGGAGTCCGAAGGTGATTCAGAGCAAGGGGTTGTCAGGGTTGACAGCAAAGTCAGTGTAGGAGGAAGCTGGGGAATTGTTGTTGTTGTTTAGTGGACCCTCCTCTGTCTTTTCTTCTGTGTTGGGACTGTTTTCGGGTGTGTCGTTAGTGTTAGGTTGCTTGCCAGTGTTGATTTCCGGAAGATGCTGCTCAAACTTGTTGTCGACGTACTTGTCGGAGTCCTAATGCCTCCTTGATGTATACGGCTGTGGAAAATGGACTAGGAGCTTGAGCAGGATTCCCTAGAAAGGGTGAACTCGTCCTTAGGACAAGGACTTTGTTGGGGGGGAAGAATTGTTAGGTGCCAACTTTGACTACGTGGTCAACGTCAGTCAAAGGGAGGCTCAAGGGTATATTAAGGCATGTTAGGGTAAAGGACTTAACCTACCCTAGGGCTCATAGTGGAGTGGCGGCGCAGTGGAGTTTTTGAGGTAGCTTGGGGGTGGTTGGGTCGTGAGGAACCTCAAGAGGTGGCGTAGCATAGTCTAGGGCAGCTAGATCTCTGTCTTTTTGTGGCGGATCATAACAAAGGTATCGGAGCCCAGTTCGATTCTCGTGGCTGACGAGTGGGGTAGGAATATTCTGAAGGAATATTCAACATGGTGGATCTAGAGGGAGAACCAAGGTTTGGTAGACCCTAAGAGAAGGACCATGGTGACCAGAGGGTGGCCTAAGTATGATCGTGGACGATCATTCCCTGACAAGGGGGAGGATTGTTAGGCACCAGGTCAGAATAATAAGATAAGGAAAGGGCCCTACAATCAAATGATCACCCCTTTAGCCAGTTGGTTTAGGGTGTAAGGGATAGAATCCTAACAAACCACTAGAACGACAACTTCCTTTTGACATTTACATCACAACGGGTATAGAGGTTAGGAGACTGAGAAGAAGTACGTGGATGCAAAAAAAGAAGCAGTGGCTGTTGTTTACACCTTGGAGCGATTTTGTCACTTTCTCACTGGAGCCTGTATCCATTTCCACGTCTATTTTAATGTGCTAACCGTTCTTTTACAACGACCAGTTCACAGTCTTTGTACTTTATCTTGGATTGTGACCATCCAAGAGTTCCAGCCAACTTTTCACATGCGGCACAACTGTGTGATGGATCCGAGCGAGTTCTTGGTTGCTGAAGCTACTTCCTTTGTAGTCCCAGCAGTATTACAGGACATTGTAGTGTACCTGGATTCAGCTCAGTTCCTAGCAGATTCCTCACTAGTGCAACAAAAGGCATTGGAGATTCGAGCACGGGGGTTTTGCCTTCTCAATAGACACCTTTACAGGAGAACTTCTCAGAAGGTTTTGTTGCGGTGTGTGGGGGAACATGAGGTCCCTGAGCTCCTTTGCGCTTTCCACTCTTGTGCAAGGCATTTCTCGGGACGGGTCACAACACAACTCCTCTTGTGCCATGGCTACTTTTGGCCTCGGATTCACCAGGATAGCTTGGCCTATGCAAAGGCATGTGAGCAATGCCAACAGTTCAACCCCCGGAGCCATATTCCACATCTTCCTTTCTAGCTCATTACTTCTCTAGGTCCCTTTTTCTAGTGGGGACTTGACTTCGTCGGCCCGATAAACCCACCGAGCTCAAAAGGATAGCAATACATCATCGTGGCGACGGACTATTTCACAAAATGGGTTGAGGCCACCCCTTTGCAACAGGCAGATCAACAGTCTACAACAAAGTTTTTCTACGAGTACATCATTTGCCGATTCGGAGTTCTTGCTATTTTGGTTTCCGATTGTGGCAATGGCTTCCTTGAATAGGTGATGCAGCATTTTCTCCAGTAGCTACAGGTCAAGCACGTGAAGAGCAGCAGTTATTATCCTGAGTGCAATGGTCAGGTGGAGTCCAACAACAAGATAATGAAGACAGTCACCTCAAAGCTTGTGGAGGATCACCCAAAGTGTTGGCATGAACACTTGGTTATGGTGTTGTGGGCCTTTTGGACGTCCTTCAAGACATCCATCTCTACAACCCCATTCTCCCTTGTCTATGGGACAGAGGCCATGCTTCCAGTGGAGATCCAAGTGCCATCGCTCTCACTTTCACTTCGATATGCAGCAGCAATGCAACTTAGCAATGAGGACAAGCTTCATACACGTGACTTGGCTGTTCTTGCCTTGGAAGAACAGCGATGATCCATATCGGAACATCTCCTTCGAGGCAAGCAGAAGATCAAGTCAATCATTGATCACTAGTGGTCTCCTGAACCATTCGAGGATGGCAATCTTGTTCTACTCAAGGAGTTCACGCCACCTTCGAAGTTCTTTGGCCCCTACTTTGTTTGTGACACATCGGAGGTGGAGCATACGTGCTAGTTAATGCTGAGGGACGTGAGCTCCCACACGCTCACAACCACTCTCACCTCAAACGCTTCATCCGGTGAGGCATTCCTCTTCTCTTCTTTTTCTTTTTCTTTCTTTCTTTCACTTTACTTTCATGGCTCTTTTTCTTTCTTTTACGGGGTGTTTCTCCGTTGGACTATGGCCCATACCTTGGATTTTGTGTTCATGGTGCATTGCCATTTGTATGGAGGTTCCTTGCTTGGCTTGGTCTATGTTCCAGGTTCTTTGGCCCTTCCCTTACCATTACTACACTCCACACATTCCTCTCACCCATTCCATATCATCTACACTCACAATTCCATCACCAATCACTTCCAACAACATTGCCCACACTTATCTTTACTTTAGCATCCTTAAGATGCCCGTAGACATGGGGAATAGCCTTCCCCAATATCACGTTTACAATCCCCACTAAGTCCCTTTTTTGTCCATGGCCGTGTTTGCCAACACTACCACTAGGATAAGGCCCATAGGCCTGACCACTAAGTCCTACTATCCTCTGGGACTTCCTCACCACATGACCATATCCTTGGTCACTACACAAGAGGACCACTCCTCTTCCTTTCCATAATCTAGGACTTTAGGACAATATTTCGGAACACCTGGCCCTATGCCAGCCTTTTGGGTACTCTCCCCACCTTCTGCCTTTGGGTGCTATAGCCATGGGCTTAAAATGAGGTTTCGTTGAGCCATGCCATGTATCCAAGTAGATAGTGCCACCCACACTTGGATTGGGAGCATCGACTATTCGATCTCCTAGGGGAACTAGAGCCAGCTCTTGAACACTTCACTAAGCTACCCCGCTTGTCAGTTCGTATTCACTCTAGCCTTGAACTTCCCAACGGTCATCTCATCACCCAACAGTTGGGTATAGCCTTCTTGGGCCAAATTAGCCTTTCCTGGCCAAACTAACTCCACTAGAGTCCAACCCCCACACTCTCCCTACTATACTTTTGGAACCCCCTACAACCCCCTACACCCCTCCCCCCCCTGCCCCCTCCCTCCTCCCTGGGGGACGATTGCTTTAGCCTTTGACCTAACAGCTTGTATTAATATTTGGACTCAGACTCGGACTCGGACTTGACTCGGTCTTAGTCTCGGTCTTGGACTTAGTCTCGATCTCGGTCTCGGTCTCAGTTCTATCTCGGGTCCATCTCGAACTCCATCTCAGGTCTATCTCGAATCCATCTCAGACTCTATCTCGAACTCCATCTTGAACTCCATTTTAGGTCCATTTCAGACTCCATCTCAGACTCCATTTCGGACTCCATCTCGAGTCCATCTCAAACTCCATCTCGAACTCCATCTTGGGTCCATCTTAGACTCTATCTCGAGTCCATCTTGGACTTCATCTCGAGTCTATCTCAGACTCCATCTCGAACTCCATCTTGGGTCCATCTCGGACTCCATCTCGGGCCCTTCCACATGTCATATGTTGGTCCTCTTGTGTTCTTTTTATAAAGACTCACTTATTGGTTGCTTCATGCTTCTTCCTCGAGCACTTCATTGGGAGTTCCACTCCCGCTCTCAACTTTTCAAGTCGAAACTTTTAGTCCAAACGTGTTACACTCATTTGGCTTTCGCTTTAGCCACTACCACATAACACTCTTTTAGCTCCACTTTGGGGCTTAGGGATTTGTGTCTCACAATCCTAAGGGTGTTAATGTGTGGCCAAGGATGACCACTCTTAGGCAAATGGCCCAATCTTTGAGAGATGGGGTTGTGATGCAGATGGTCTTAGACTACTGATGTGGCAGGGGTGAATGGGTATAGCTTTAACATAACAAGCTGATATGTTGGTGGTACCTTTGGGTGTCGATCAAAGAATTAAACACGTAGAGCATTTGGACCAAGTGCCAAGGTTAAGTGACATAGATGCCATTCATTGGGCTAAACTTATGGAGTTCGTGAGTGAGACTCCTCTAAGTGGACAAAAGTATAGCTTAGTGGTTAAAGTAGAATGGACAAATTAATCATTTATAACATAGTGAATGAGATAAGGACACCTAGTCTTAGTTGTTATAAACCTTTGGATAAAAGGGCTGGCTTAGGCTCTATCAACTGAGAAGGTTAACTCTGCATTTTTCCCTTGTTTTTTAGAGATTTGTGTGGTTTGTGAGTTGGAAGAAGTGCAAAAGGAAGTGAAGTAGCATGCTAGAGCCTCAGAGGGGAGATGTAATTGAAGTTGGTAAAGTTCAAGTGGTTTTAAAGTTGAGAAGTTATTGGCAATTACCTTGCATGTAGTAAGGATTTCAAAGATGAAGATTTTAGGAAGGTTGAAGAGCTCAATGAGGGCTTTCTAACGAGTTCAAGATCAAGAAGGTTGGACATGTGAATTAGAAGATATTTTGAATTAAAGTTGCAAGAGTGAAGCTTGTGGAGAACCTTCATTAGCAAAACTTCTAGTGTTAAAGCTGGAATATTTCATATAGGAATATCCTGTAGCTCTGATATATAAAAGATAAAAATAAAGATCAGTGTAATTAAAAATTAAAAAATGAAAAGAATTAATACAATTTAGAATTACAAGCATATATACAGTAGCCTAGGAATATTCTGGGAGGTTCCAAATGAGATATCCTAGAATCTTCCTAAGTATTTAGGAGGGTGTATAGGAGGTCACAAAAGCAGTTATTTAGGAGTGGAAGAGGTGTGTAGAATGGTGCGACAGCATGAAATCCCTAGACATGATCCACATGTAGATCGTGTCACTTGCAATCTGAGAGTGTGTTGGATAGTAGAGAGACTAAGCATTCAATTAGAGCAGACTATGATGACTTACTGCCCCACCTACAGTCAAGTGTGGTATCGACTGATAAGAGAAATCCTGGAAGAACTCCTGAACCCAGCTATCACTAAGCTGATTGATGCCTAGATGTACCCTGTTTCAATCAATAAAAGTTCTAGAGAGACAAACTTGGTGCTTGGGTGTGTTTGAGTTGAGTGAGTGAGTGAAGTTGGACTACAGACACACTGCCAAGTGTGGGGGATGCCCCCGAGATCATGGTTAATAACTTAAAGGTCCAAAAATCCTAGTATCTATTAGTAAATAACAAGTGTCAAGGTGAGATCACTAAGTGATTTTATGGATAAATAAGGATAAAATCTTTGTGAAGTTAAGGAATAAAGTTTTTAGTTCAAAGTGTTGATTTGAACTATTGGTAATGGTATAACTTGGTCAATGTGACCAAATGGGGAAGACACCTAACTGTGACAATGCAATAGTATTGTGAGTTCAAGAAAATAATCTCTAAGGAAGAATCCATAAATGGGTCATAAGGATGGTCTATGGATAGATCCCACAACAAAAAATGCTAAGGAAACTTACTAGGGGTGAACACTTCTTAGACTTGGCAAAATAGAAGATTTACTATAGAACTAAAAGGATATCTCAAGGATGGAGGTAGAGATTCTATATTGTGTGATGTAACAATCAAATGATAGAAGCAAAAGACTAATAGCCAATAATGAACCATAAAAATCATTGGAAAGAATCCAAATGACAATTTAAGCAAAGAACTATCAAATGGTGGATGTTAACGGATTGTGGGAAAGGAAATATGTATCCAAGGATAGATTTCCTTAACACTCTAATATGGTAAAGGTGAAAGTTCTAAAAGATGGAATAGTAAGATAGCCAAATAATATAGCCATAAACAATTATAACACAAATTATAAATAAGTGGAACTTAATGCTTAGAGTGGTAGGAAATAGAAGAAAGGATGATTGTTGCGAATGTGACTTCAGGTATTGAAAGTTACCTGTCAGTTGGTCCTTTCGGATATTCTTTGGGAAGTGGGATTGAGATAAAAAAGGTATCTCTAATAAGTTTAGCAAGAAATAAACTAATCAAGAGAGAGAACCACCACAAGTTGTCTAATGAGTTTTTAAGTTGGAGAGACTATGATGGGCAAAACATGGTGAGCCTTTGGTGTCAAACCATTGATGAATATTAATTTAGTGCTAAGGACAAAAATGGTAATCTATAATAGGGTTACTTTATAAAATGGTTTATTGTTCAATGAGGATATCAAACTTCATCTATGAGTGGTAGAGTTGTGAGACACAAATTTTTAAGCCCAAAAATGGAGTAAAAAAGGTGCCATATGGTAGTTATCAAAGTGGAAGTCTAACAAGCGTAACATATTTGGACCAAAATCTCCAACTTTGAAAGTTAAAAGCGGGAATGGAATTCCAAACAAAGTGCTTGAAGAATGAGCATGAAGCAATTGGTGAATGAGTCTCTAAAAAGGGACATAAGGGTTGATACATAGCAAGTGTCGGGACACATAAAAATGTTAGGAACAAGTCCAAAAAAGATTCTGAGAAGGAGTTCGAGATGGAGTCTAGGATGAACCCAAGATGGGACTTGAGATAGACCTAAAATGGAGTCTAAAATGAAGTCTGATATAGATTTGAGATGGACTTAAGATGGAGTCCAAAATGGAGTCCGAGATGGACCTGAGATAGAGTCCAAGATGGACTCAAGATGGAGTCCAAAGTTGAGTCTGAGATAGACTTGAGATTGAGTTTGAGATTGAATTTGAGATGGACTTAAGATGGAGTTTGAGGTCGAAGCCGAGACCAAGACCGAAACTGGCAGAATGTGGGGAAAGTACCCATAAAGCTTGTATAAGGCCAAAGTATTTTGAAATATTATCCCAAAGTCTCAAATTATGGAAAGAAAGAGGAGCAATCCTTTTGTATAGTGACCAAAGGCATGGTCATGTGGCGAGGAAGCCTTAGAGGTTAGGCCTTCAAGTCCTAACCTAATAGCAGTGTTGGTGAGCATAGTCATGGATGGAAAAGGATTTGGTAGAGACTAAAGAAGGGATATTGTGGAAGAGCGTTCCCCATATTTTTTGGCATCCTAAGGATGTTAAGAGGTGGTCTTGGGATGATCACTCATGAATAAAGGGTTTAGTCTTTGAGAGATAGGACTACAGTATAAGTGGTCTTGAACTATTAATGAGACAAGGGTGAATAAACATGGCCTTAGCATAATGGGCTAATAAGTCAATAATACTTTTGGGTTGTCTATCATAAAATTTGACATATGGAGCAATTGAACCAAATGCAAAAGGTAAGTGGCATAGATGTCATTCACGGGGCTAATATGTCCCCAAGGCTGGAATAGAACTTATAAAGGTTGTGAGTGAAACTCTTCCAAATAGTCAATCACGTAAAATGGAGCGAAATGGAATTTGGCTCAATTTCAATATGCCGGTGGCGTAATGCAAGGATATAATACTAAGTGACTAAAATAGAATGCAAAATTTAATTGCTTATAGTCTCCTATCTAAACTTCCTCATAAGTTAAATTATGAGGTGAGATCATGTTAAAGCTAAGGATAAAACCAATTTACTATTGTCTATTTCATGCAGAGGAATAAGAGGTTTAACAATAAGTCAGGGAGTTATTTAAATTTGGATTTATTTAGCCAAGTAAGTCTTAATTTGGCATATTAGTCTTGCTGGTTTAATATAAATATGTATTAACTACCATATATTGAATAAAAAGATAATAAAGGATAAGATGTCAATGCTATACATTGATGATATTTTAAATAAGTTTAGTTGTGAATGTGACTATGGGTATCGAAAGTTATTAATTGGCAAGTCTTTTCAGATATTTTTTCTTTACTACCACAACAACATGGCAAAAGGTCAATATTGCTAATTTCCTTTTTAGCCCCTCTTGTTCAAGTGTTAGTAAACTACTCTTAGCATCTATACTTAGTTAGATAAACATAATGTAAAAACTTCTATGTGTTTCTTGTTAAGCAAACTTGGCCTAACTCTTAGTTCTCTTTTGCTCTATCTTGTATTAGCTTAACAAAAACCCTCACGTATTGAGTATAATACATCAATATCATTACTTAGCTTACCATAGCTTACTATATCTATCAAACACCTTCACTATCATGCTTCATGTGTTGGTCCCATTCGGTCCTATTAGCTATTTATGGAAAGTGTCTAAATTTGTGAGTTAAGCTGTGAGTTAGGCATAAATACAGAATGTAAAGTTTGTTTTGAACATGATAGTGTTGTTTCCGCATCCAAATTTGCAATCTAATGTTATTCCATATTTAGTAAATTTTTATAATTGTCCCAAAGACTAACTTCTAAGACTGGGGTGAAAATTTGGGGGGGGGGGCGGGGGGGCACTGTAGGGGTTCCAAGTGTATAATAAGGATAGTGGGTAGGTCGTCCATGACCGACTAACATAAAGCATAATTTAGCCCTATTTGCATGTTTATCTTTGTCTTATATCTGGATTGGGTCTAAACCCAAGCTCCATACCATGCTAGCTGATGGTTGATTCTGGCATTAGAATATTAAATGTTTGAAGATTATTTCAATATCATTCCGTACTCTTATCCCTTCACTCTTTAGGCTAAATGCTTAAGAGTCACTTTATGCTCCAATTCTTTTGCTACTTAGTTGCATATTTAGGAGTATGGCTCTGTCATAAATGTGACTACAGGTATTGAAAGTTATCGGCTAGTCCTTTCAAATATTCTTCTCTTACTACCATGATGACAAAGGGTCAATATTGTTGGACCCTTTATCAATCCTCTTGTTCAAGTGTTAGTAAACTTGATTTAGCATCTATACTTGGCCAAACAAGTATAAAAAAGGAGTGTCTATTAGCCAAATATACTTTGCTTAATTTGTTAGTTCTCTTTTGCTTTAATAATAACGTTTGCAATAATGAGTTTGGTCCCTCAATATTCACTAGATAATAGTTTACTGTGTCTACTAAACACTCTTGCTATTATGCTTTTTGTATTGATCTTGTTTGATCCCATTGCTATTTATAAAAAGTGTCTAGATTTGTTAATGGTCCTATAGCTATTTATGGAAAGTGTCTAAATTTGCTATTTTGGCATATCTACAAAATGTAGAAATTGTGTTGAACACAATGGTGTTGTTTCTACTTCCAAATTCACAATCTAGTACCTTTTTATATTTGGTAAGTTTTATATTTGTCCCAGAGACTAACTCCTAATATTAAAGGTGACTAAGGGTAAAATCCCAAAGCATATGTTTCTGCATATAACATGTGGCACATTGAGGTTTAGGTTCCACTTTATGATTAACTTATGGTAAATCACTATAGAATAAAGGGTGAAAACCAAGCTCCATCCCTTCATTTAGTGGTCTAAGGTTTTGAAACTTGAGTTTTACTCAACTGCTATTGAACACATAGCATGTGGCACATAAAGGGTTTATGTTCTATTTTGTGGTTATTCTATAGTAAAACACCATAAGATAAAGGGAGAAAACCATATGTGTTAACCAAGTGTGCTATATTGGTGAAGTTTGAGTGTTTACCAAGATTGATCTAAAGAGTGGATATTATCAAATTGCAATAGATAATGTGTCTATCTCTAAGATAACATTGACCTAGAGTTTCAAGTATTTTGAGTTCACATTTATATGATACGGTTTAAAAAATGCACTAGCCATATTTACTTAGTTGATTATAAAGGTGTTTAAGCATTATTTACATAGATTTTTTTAGATAATTTTTTATTTTTTTTTGCAAGAATATGAAGGATCATAAAGTGTACTTGTGAAAAGTTCTCTTATTACTATATGACAATAAACTTACACAAAGAGTAAATATGAATTTGCAAAGTCATATTAAGCCACATTGTGATATCTAAGGGTGTCAAGATAGATCTAAGGAAGATGGTTGTGATAAAAAATTGAATTATATTAACTTCAATATTGAATTATGTAGTTTCATTGGTATAACTAGTTACTATTGACATTTCTAGTGCAAGTTTGCAAAGATAACTATCTTTTGATATGTAAAAATATGTTATTTAAATGGAAGAAGCCATAGGAGGATAGTTTTGTAGAATTGAAATGATTATTAAGCAATGCTTCAGTTCTTTGTATTGTTGATCACAATTTTTATTGAAAGAATTTAAAGGTCAATATCTTTGAGTATTGCAAATCATATAAGCTTTATCAAGGAGAAGTTAGAAGGGTTTTTGCAACCTTTACTTATTCTTTAACCCATTTATGTAATATCTCTATAAACTTCATCACTTATTTGCCATAAATATAGAGGCAAAAGAAGCTAGTGTAGATCATAATGGATCAATTAACAAAATATATGTTATTGTTAGCTTTTTAGAAGATTGTTCAAACTTGGCAGATTTATATCTTCTATTAGTGCAATTTAATTATAACAATAATTAGCATAGTGGAATTAAGTTAAATCCTTATTTTGCCATATTTAGAAAGCATCTCTAACATAGAATTGAAATTGCATTTGAACAAGGATATTTAAGATAAATTTGACTCAAAGTCAACTAATTGACTACAGAACTTGATGAGATTTTGGTTGATTGCCAATTCTGAAAATATAAAATAAGAGATTTTATCTTTGTGTAAATGACCCTTCCATCAAGTGAGTGATGGAACACATTAATGCTGTTGTGGAAAGGCCAAAGTAATAAACTTTTTTATAAACAAACTCGTCCATGGAGCATGGGAAGAGCTCATTACAATTTAATGTCACCCTCAATTATTGGGGTGACATTAAACTTGTTTGCGCCTTCATAGTAAAACAATTGCCAGCAAGTTCGTAATTAGGGTTCTTGAGAGGAGTGAAAAATGGGGCCCCTGGGATCGTCGCTGGCGTCTCAGTTTTGGAATGAGGAGGTGGAATCCACGCGCTCGCTGGAGGCGTGCGTCCGCTCGCTCCCGCGCGAGCCGCCGCCGCTGGCCATGGTGCGCGGCAGCAAAATCTCGCGCTCGCAGCAGCTGCTGCTGCTCCAGAGGCTCCTCCGCTTGCCCTTTGCACCGTCGCTTGCTCCGGATTGTGATTGCCCTAGCGGGATTGTGCTGGATCGCGTGGTTGCCAGCACTGGTGGAACGAATTGGTAAGGCTTAGGCTCTTTTTTTCTCTCTATTTTCTTTGCTAGTTTCGTTCAGTAGAATGTCCACTGTCCTTTGCCAAACGACGATGAAGAGGAACTAAATTATAATTCAGGTGGGCGACTCTAACGGGGCGACTGCGAGTCCAGAGACTGTTTGCGAAGCGTCCCGAAGCTAAGTTGGAGCTGAATGGTTTCTCCGAAGCAGCGGCAGAGAAGCAGCAGCAGCGTGATGGCAAGTGGACGCATGCCAAGCGTCTTCTTGACAAATCGCTCTACGCATTGTGCATGCGAACAAAGCTTCTGCTTGGTCCCTCCACGTCGTTAAGCATCAAGGCCGAGATGGACTCGCTAGAGGACTGGGGTTCGAGCGAGGTTCCTATGAGAGTTCACTCCAAGCTCCTTCACAAGGTACGCGGGCTCATTTTTTCCTGGTTTTCCTCTGAGCCAAGTTTTTCCAGGTTGGTTGGTCGCTCGAGTCGAGATAAGAACCAGTTTTGATGCTCTCGTATTGTGGATGCCTGCAGCTCAAGAAGCACGATTTATCACTGGAGGCTGCATGGCACGAACGTTACATGGACAGAGAAGCTCGTTACTGGGACGTTCCACAGGCTGTCTCACTCGACATTGCGTCCGTGGGATTGAGCTCGGGCTTGTACTACAGGCTTGGTGTCCACCATAGCTCGGGACAGTCGCAGAATTGCTGCGGAGGGGCCGGAAAGGAGATTCCATGGGGGGCAATGCCTGGAACTTGTGCTCAAGCAGCTGTATCTTATGGGAAGGAGATTGATATCTGGAAGGAAGACGATGCTCACTTTGGTCGGAAGCTTCACAAGCCTTACAATCTTCTAGCTGCTCGTCCACATATCACACTTTCTGGAGTTGTCGGTAAGTCTCCTCCGAGAGGAACGGAGTTGTTATCTTTTTTATACAGGTGGTGTGGTGAATGCAAGCCTTGGACAGAGAAAGCAGCCTCTCAACGCTGCGAATCCTTCGCTGGTGAAATCAAATGGCGATCGCTCCGTCTCGGCCGATGCATTTGGCTCGCTGGGAGTGACGGCACAGTTCGGTCTCTTTCAGAGGTTTCTCCTCGATCACACCAAGTTTGCTGCTAGAGTTGATATTGGAGGAGCTTCTTCCACGGTTTCCGCAAGGACTTTGAGCGCAAAGTCATCATCGCCTTCTCTTGCCGATGGACAGAATGGAATTACGTTCGCTCTTACTATGCAGCAGCAGGTTTGCTCGTCTTTGTTCCTTGTCTTTGTTTTTTTGTCTGAGGACACTTTTCTTGTGTTTGCTTCTCAGGTGCTCGGACCTCTTCGTGCTCGTGTGGATTCCAGATTCTCCCCGGATCTCTCGACGTGGAACGCTCGCCCAGCTCTCCAAGAGGTAACATATGGCTTAGATTGCTCCTTGGAGTCTCTAGGTGCTGCGAAGCTTGTAGTTTGGTACTGTCCGACACGCTCGGAAGGTATGGCAGAAATTCGTTTACTTGAGATATGAAAGTTGGATTGGCGTGGTGGCGATGATTCCCGACGCCAAGACGACGAATTTTCAGAGCGCTCTAACCGAGAAGAAGGTTTGTTTGTAATCGATAAGTAAAGCTCTTTCCTTGTCTCGGGAAAATTTTCGAAGAACACCAGGAAAAAAATGAGTCTTGAAAATATAACTTTGAATGTTTCTGTTTATTTGCTACAATATTATAAATTCATCTCAGTATTTGAGATGGTCTCTAAGCTTCCGCACGGCCGCTTTCAACGTATCCTCATCCTTGCAAAAGGCAAACCTCACCAAATGCTTGCCATCCTGTGGATCTTCGTAGAAACCACTGGGAGGAATCGCTGCCACTCCCACCTTGTGGACCAGATGCATGCAAAACTCCATGTCGTCTTTGAAGCCAAACGGAGTATGATCCACCATGACGAAGTACGTCCCCTGCGGCTCATAAACCTTGAATCCCACCTCCTTGAGCCCCTGGACGAGGATATCCTTCCTGGCGATGTAAGCGCTCCTCAGATCCTGGTAGTAAGACTCTGGAGCCTCGAGCGCTGCCACAGCACCCCATTGCAGCGGAGTGGCCGTCGAGAAAGTGATGTTGGAGTGAGCTTGCCGGATGCCATAGCTGAGATGCGGAGGAGCGATCGCCCAGCCAACTTTCCAGCCCGTGAACGAGTACGTCTTCCCCATGGAGCTCATCGTCACGGTCCTCTCGAACATCCCTTTGATCGACGCGAGGGAGACGTGCTCGCCATCGAAAACCAGCCTGCTATACACCTCGTCCGTGAATGCCAAGACGTCGTGCTCCACGCACAAGGACGCGATGAGCTCCAGCTCCCCCCGGGAGAAAACTTTGCCGGTCGGGTTGTGAGGGGTGTTGACGAGGATCGCTCGGGTTTTGCTCGTGAATGCCGCGCGGAGCTCGTCCTCTGGCACTGCGAATCCATTCTCCGGCCTGAGCACCACCGTCTTCATCTTTGCGCCAACCATCGCTGTGACTACCTGGTAGACGTCGAAGAAAGGAGCAAACATGATGATCTCGTCGCCCGGATCGAGCAAGCCCAGAATCGTGGAAGAGATGGCCTCCGTGCAGCCGCAAGTCACCGTGATCTCGGTGTCGGGATCCACTTTCAAGCCAGTGTCCTTCTCAAACCTCCTGGAGATGGCGGCATTGAGCTCTGGAACTCCAAACCCCCGCGCGTACTGGTTTCTTCCCACTGTCCGGAGCGCCTGGATCGCGGCCTCGCGGATGAAATCCGGGCCATCGAAGTTGGGGAATCCCTGCCCGAGATTGATCGCCTGGTGCGTGAGCGCCAGGGAGCTCATGAGCGTGAAGACCGTGGGCTGGAACTGCTCCAGCCGCTTGGAAACCTGGAAAATCTCGCCAGAATCTCATCACAACCATATCGATTGAGTGGAGTGGCAAAATCTCACCTGGAGAGGGCGAGAGATCACGGCAGAGGCAGCGGCAGCGGCAGCGGCGACGCCATTCCCCACCACCTCGTCCTTCTGCGCAGTGGCCGCCATTCTCACGCCGCCGGATCGCGGCGGCGACAATGGAGGAGGAGGATCTCCAATGGCGTGCGCGTGACCTAGAGATGAAGCTCGCAGCAATGGCTGGCTATGGCGGACGCCGAATATTCCCGCTAGTGATGAAGAGAGCTCCATTAGAGTCCTTCTAGGACTCCTCCTCATCCCCTCTTCTTCCAAGAACCCAGTATAAAGAAATGGCGATTCTAGATCCAGGAAGAACAAACCTCTCGCGATTCCGGGAAGAACAGAGCTCCTCCTCCTCCAATTCCAGCCCCGGTGGCGATGACGCCGTGGAATCCTTCGCGCAGCAGCTAAAATCCTCGGCCAGATCCCAAAATCTTGGCGAGGGCCGGCGAGTCCACTCCCGGATCCTCGAATCCGAGCACTCCGGCAATCGCTACCTGGAAAATCTCCTCATCGACATGTATGGCAAGTGTGGCAGCGTGGAGAACGCGCGCCAGGTCTTCAACTCGATCGCTCGCCCCAATCCCTTCTCCTGGACGATCATGATCCAGGCCTACGCACACAACGGGTATCTGTCCGAGGCGCGATCGATGTTCTACGCGCTCCGGGATCCCTCGATCGTGGCGTGGAACACGATCATCTCCGCGCACGCCCAGCTAGGGTTCCTCCGCGAGGCGCGCGATCTGTTCGATCGAATGCCGGAGAAGGACGTGGTATCGTGGAACGCGATGATCGCAGCGTATGCCCAAAATGGGCATCTGGGATCCGCGAGAGCGATGTTTGATTCGATGCCGCGGAAGAACGTTGTGTCGTGGAACACGATCATCACTGCGCTCGCGGAGAATGACGAATTGGAAGAAGCCCTAGCGATTTTTGAGAAGATGCCACAGAGAAACACAGTCTCCTGGAACGCTATCATTGCAGCACTTGCCAGGAGTGGGCATTTGGCGGAAGCGCGGGAATTGACGGCCAGGATGCCCCGTCCGGACGTGGTCGCACGGACGGCTGTGATTGCAGCATACGGCGAGAGCGGGCAGCTCATAGCTGCCCGGAGCTTGTTCGAGGAGACGGCTGAGATGTGCCAGGGGGACGTGATCCTGTGGACCACGATGATCGCCGCATATGCCCAGCACGGGTATCTCCAAGATGCCAGAGAGCTCTTTGATCGCATGCCTCACAGGAACGTAGTGTCGTGGTCCGTGATGGTCGCAGCTTATGCCAAGTTTGGGCGTGTGGAAGAGGCCAGATTTATGTTTGATCGAGTTTCTCGAAAGGATATCATCGCATGGAACACGATGATCCAAGCCTATGCACAGAACGGGTATTGGATCGACGCAAAGAGTGTTTTTGATAGTATGCCACAGAAGGATTCCTTCTCCTGGAACGCTGTGATGAACGCTTACATACTCAGCGGCCAGTTCGAGGACGCCGAGGATTTCTTCCAGGAGATGCCGCAGCGGGACGTCGTGTCTTGGAACTCGCGGATTGCTGCTTTCTCTCTGCGTGGAAAGCTTGAGCAAGCGAAGGTGGTGTTCGAGAGGATGCCGGAGATGACTTTGGTTTCGTGGACGAGCATCGTTGGAGCGTTCGCGCAGGCGGGACGAGGGAGTGTTTCGCTGGATCTGTTCCGGAGGATGGAGCAACAGGGCGTGATGGCGGACGAGTTTAGTCTGGTCACCTTGCTCACGGCTTGCAGCCACTCGGGGTTGACGGAGGAAGCGTGCACAAACTTTGTGGCGATGACTGTGGATCGAGGCTTGAGTCCCGGCGTGGAGCACTACTGCTGCATGGTTGATGCTCTTGGGCGAGCAGGGAGGCTCAAAGATGCTCAAGAGCTCGTTGACAACATGCCTTTCGTCGTGGATAGTATGCCATGGTCGATCCTGCTGGGTGCCACTCGGGTTCAAGGCGATTCTTGGCTAGGAGCCAACGTTGCTAGCAACGTTGAGCCGCAGAGATCGTCGCTCTATATGCTGCTCACGAGCACCATCTCGTCGTCAAGTAGCTGAAAAGAGTGACTTTGTTCCTGCTGTTACCAGAAATCTTCGCACGAACAAGCTCCTCCTCTGAAATGGTGAAACCTGTAAGCGTCTCTCACCACGATCTCCCGTCCCACAAGCCCGGAGATGAACTTGGTGGCACTGTGACAGTCGCTGCAGACTCTCAAGTTCTTCATGATCCTGAGCGGCTCCCCCGCAGCAGTCGAGATCAATCCAAAGGCAATGGCCAGTTTCTCACTGTGCTGACAGAGCAGCGATTCTTTCTCTTTAGCTTGCAAGTCGTATACCACTGCCTTGGTGTCGCAGACAAAGCCCGCTCGTTTCATCTTATCGTTCAATCGTTCCAGCTCCCTGTGTATCTCGCTCGACCGAGGATGGCTCGTGTCTCCCACTCGAAACTCGTGTATCCGGCCCTTCACTTCGATCCAGCTGAGTCCTGGCTCTTTCTTTGGTCCCAGATCCACCATACTCTTCCTCACTGCCGCGGCCTCCGGCCACTTCCCAGCCCCGGCATATAGATTGTGCATCACCAGGTAAGGTCCTGTGGATCCTGGATTCAGCCCGAGAATTCTCTGAGTCGCCCGGCCACCACGCTCCAAGTCACCGTGGAGCTTACACCCACACAGGAGAGTTATCCACGGGAAGACGCTCTCGTCCCCAAAAGGCAGCCTTTTTACGAACTCTTCTGCGTGTTCTAGCCATCCTGCTCTGCTCAAGAGATCTATCACGCAGCTGTAATGCTCTGCCTCGGCTGGAAGCCCATAGTCGACGTGCATGTTGAGGAAGTAGCTGTAGCCTTGGGCAACCAGTCCTGCATGGCTACATGAGGAGAGAACGCCAATCAGAGTGACGCTACCTGTGTCGATTCCTTCGAGCTGCATTGTCTGAAAGAGCTCAACGCCACGAACGCCATTGCCGTGCTGAGCATTCGCTGCAATCGCCGAGTTCCAGGAGACTTGGTTCTGCACGGGCATGACTCGGAAGAATTTCGCTACTTCTTCCAAGCTGCCACACTTTCCTAGAGCACAAAGCAAGCCGTTAGCTACTTCCACATTTCCGAGGAACCCAGTCTCGGATAAACAAGCTTGTACCAGTTTTGCAGCTCGGATCGACGCGAGATTGCCAGAGGCGTTCAAAACCGCAGTGAAGGTGACATCGTTAGGAGTAACACCTTCCAGGAGGATACTTCTGAAAATGCGGAGTGCTTCTCTGTTAAGACCGAGTTGGCTGTGGACTCCCACCATAGCGGTCCACGAGATGACGTTCCGAGTAGTCATGGCGTCAAAAATCTCTCGAGCATCCTCCAAGCTTCCCAATCTTGCATACATACTCACCAAAGCATTCTGCACAGGAATTTTGCGTGTCAGCTCGCTCTCTGTCAGCAAAGAATGAATCCACTTACCTTTTTCCAAAGATCCACAAGCGTTGAAAACTGTCACCAGGCTCACAGTGTCAATACTTACTCCCCCGAGCAGCATAAGCCTGAAGATAGTGAACGCTGCTTCAAGCTGCTCGTTCTCCACGTACAGCGATAGAACCGTGTTCCACATCATGATACTCGGCTGGTCACGATCTTGTCCGAGAAGCAAGCCGCTACTAAATGCCGACTTCGGACTCCTACATCTGCTATACATGTTCATGATCGCGGTGCCCGTCACAACATCCGCCGATTCGATTCCACAGTCACCTTCAGCTGCAAGAGTTCTCAGAAAATCCCCGTGTTTCAGGTGAGCTGCCAAAAAACACGCATTAAGAATAGCAACATAAGTTATCCTGCTCGGGAGCTCACCTACGAGTAGCATCTCCCTGAAACACTTGAAAGCCTTGTCGTGGAAACCATTGCAGGCACTGGCCGTGAGCATAGCGTTCCAGGACACAACATCCCGCTCTTGGATCCTCTCGAAAATCTCTTCCGCGTCGTCAACTTTCCCAAACTTTCCATACATGTTTACCAAGGCTGTTTGCACGACCGTATCAGCATCGCCACCCAGCTCCCTGGCAAACGCATGGATTCGAAGACCCTCGGAGAAATCTCTAGAGTGGCAGCACGCGTTTAACGCAGCAACACAAGTGCCTTTGCTGGGAGTGACACCGTCGAGCCTCATTTGTCGACAGAGCTCCAGAGCCTCATCTCCTTGCTCGTGAACAACGAGCAGCGAGATCATCGCGTTCCACACTGCCGCGTCTCGGACAAGAATCCTGTCGAAAAGACCCCGAGCACTGTCCAAGTCTCCACACTTCCCATAAGCATTCATCACCGCAGTAGCCACGATCACATCCAGCTCGAGAGATCCACAAGCTTCCACTCGAGCTCGAATAGTATCCACTTCCCAGGGGTGGCCGCAAGCACCGAGAATCGCAACGTAAGTAACGTCGTTGGGCATCACTCCCTGTAGCTGCATTTCCCGGAAGAGATGGAATGCCTCCTTGGGATGCCCACTCCGGGCATTCACGCCGATGAGAGACGTCCAAGCAACCACGCTCTTGTCTTGGATCCCCTGGAACACCGCCCTGGCCTCTTCTGGGCTGCCGCATTTGCAATACATGGCGAGCAGCCTGGCGCCGAGAAAATCGCCTACCTCGATCCCGTTCCGGAGAATCAACCCGTGAATCCTCCTGCCCTGCGCGAGATCGTGGAGCCTAGCGCACTTGTGGATCAGAGCGGCGAAGGTAGAAGCATCGGCCGATCCATCGTCGAAATATTTGAGCTCGTCGGTCCGATGCTGCGGCGCGGATGTCGAGAAGCTCACCGGATCGATACGAGGCTTCCTCCTGCCAAGAAATCGCCGCGTCATGCCGGGGCGGCAGCGCTGTCTCCATCGCCAGTGCTCGAAATGCCCATAAACCCTAGAACTCAGAAAGATTCTAAAGAATATTCTCTAAAAAGAACCAATGGGAAGACGCCACTGTTTTATTCCACTTGGCAATGCGGGTTTTATCATCTTGCTTTGGAGAAAGTAGGGTTTATCATCTATCAGAGCGATGGGCAGTGCCGGTGCCGGTGCCGGTGCCGGTGGCGATCGAAATGGCGAGCTTGTGACGGTGAAGGGGCTGGCGCTTGACAGGTACATGGGCCGCTGGTATGAGATCGCCAAGATCCCTACTCGATTCCAGCCCAAGGCCGGGATCAACACGCGCGCGACCTACACGCTCAAACCGGACGGCAGCGTCGACGTGCTCAACGAGACCTGGGTAAATGGGAAGCTGAATCACATCAGCGGCGTGGCCTGGAAGGTCGATCCCAAGAGCGAGGACGCCAAATTCCTCGTCAGGTTTTGGGTGCCTCCGTTCTTGCCAGTGTTTCCAGTCACTGGGGATTACTGGGTGATGGCGATTGGGGATGACTACGAGTGGGCGCTCGTCGGCCAGCCCTCTCGAAGCCTCTTGTGGGTAAGTTCCTTGATGTTCTTAGGAGATTCAGTTCCTTGATGTTCTTACTTTCGTTCTTGTGGAAAGGTTTTGGGCAGGGAGCCAGCGCTGAGCGATGAGATCTACTCCAGGCTAATGGAACTGGCCAAGGAGCAGGGATACGATACCAGTGCCGTGGAGAAATCCAAGCACGATGAAATCTCCGAGACGGCACAGGGAGAGGAGCGAGCTCCCAAGAAGGATAGTGGATTTTGGTGGCTCAAGACACTCTTTGGCAAGTACTGAGATCAATCTATCTCACACGATCTTCTATACAAGAAACAGCGAGCTCTTCTAGATTGATAAATCATAAAGTCGCGAACATAGATTGTATTTTCTACTTGAATAAATAGTAGCAGCCTCCATAGCCTGCGAAGCAAAGTACCGTGTAAATCCAATGATCAAATCAATAGTAGTAGCAGGAGACTTAGACTTACTGGGATCAGTCGAAGAGATCAAGGCAGTGTTATCAAAGTAACAGTTGTAGTCATAGCGAGCTTTCATCTGGAAGTAATAGTTGTAGACCCAGGAGGCATGCGCGTGGATGTTATCGGGATAGACGCAATTGCCAGTGTACTGGATTGCGGAGCAGTCAACCTGTGAGCACGCATAATCGAGGCCCTTTTGGAGCGAATCCGGAGGAACTGCTGGGTTTGCAACGCACCAGACCTTTCCATTCACAACGCGGCCGCTTGGCTGTGGGGCTGCAGCGCGAGCAAGCAGCACAGACACTGCGAAACTCAGAAAAAACGCGACAACTTTCATCGTTGACGGGATGATCGAAACTCAAGAAAGCTTGGCTTAAAAAACTGTATATATTTAGAGGCTTTTGTTGTGTGTGCCACTCGTATTTTCTGTAAACCCCAGAAAAAAGTGAGTGGCTCATAGTATATGTATTGTGCTGTATTTTAAATCCCACATTCACTATTTTTATTATCATAAACTTTGCGATGAATACGATTTGATGCATCGAGGTCTGTAGCTTGCAAGTTTCGTCCAAGCCACTGGAAAAGAAAAGCTAGACGAACAGCATGAGATCACAATGAATATCATCCAAGATTATCCTTGCAAGCTCTATATGATGTTGTGATCCAAACCAAGAACATGCATGCTAAGTTTACATAAACTGGATGAAAGCAGGAGCTTGTACACCAGCCAAGCTAAAAACCACGCTCAGCCTTCCCGTTTCTACGTTCCTGGAAAGAACGTTTACCTTGTTCGAGTTTTGAAGCCCAACCACGACCATCTCCCCGGACGAATCAAGGGCAAAATGGCGAGGAAACGAACCACCGACTCGATCCAGCCCCAGCCAGGTAAGGCCACCATCACCCTCAGCGTCTACTCCAAACACCGCGATGGTATCCTCGTCGTTACCACGGTTGGACGCATACAAATACCTCCCGTCTGGCGAAAGAGCCACTTCCGCCGCTAGGCACGCGCTCTTGTTCGCTACGCTATCATCCAGAGTGGACCAGCTCTGGATCAAACGCAGTGCTCCATTCCCCGGATCATAAGAGAGCTGGCTCACGGTGTTTGCGAGCTCGTTGAGCACGTATGCGAATCGCTCGTCGCGGGAGAAGATCATATGCCGAGGACCCGAGCCAGGCTCGAGTGAAACCTCCGGAGTCGCGGCCTCGTCGAGCTCCCCAGTCGAGACGTTGAGAACTCGGACGTGGATCTCATCGGTGCCGAGATCACAAACGAAGACAAACTTTCCCGAGGAGTCCGTGATGATCTGGTGGGGATGAGGACAGTCTTGCCGGGGATTGTTCCTCGGCTCCGTGAGGCCTGGAACCTTGATCAGCGAAACCGGCTGCTGGTGATGACCCAAGAGCACACCATCGGAGCCATGGTTGACCTGGAGAACGCCATAGCTGCCACCCCTGTAGTTCGCAAACAAGATCCACTTACCGCTGGGGTGGACGATGATCGCAGCCGGGACCGAGCCACAAGGGATGGGGTGGCCGAGACGAGAGAGGTGTGGAGAGAAGGAGAATGCCTCGACAGCGCCACTCTCCACTTCGTTGACAGCGTAGATAACGTTGCCCAAGTGGGGATGCCTGGCCAGAAAAGTGGGATTGGTACCTGATGGAAACGAGGCGATAGAGTGGAGCTGATGTTTCTCCAGCGCTAAGAGGTGGATTTCGTCGCTATAGCCGCCGACCAACAAGAGCTGCTTCGCCATCTTCTGTGAAAAAGAAAGGTAGAGAGTGGCAAATGCTCTCCCCAATCATAAGCCTACTAGCCCATTGCTCCCAGTGAGGATTGAACTCACGACCTCTCGCTTACGAAGCGAGCGCACTACCAGTATGCTATGGAAGCCTTACCGATGAAACACCTCAAAACAAGCATATTCTAAACTTAGATATTTCCAATTTGCTAACGACAATGGTCTTACATTGTTAACTTAGTGTATGTTGTATTTAAGAAAGAAAGTTTATAAATTATACAAAATTAACTTAAATTAGTTAAAGGTAATCTTAATGATGGAATAGAGTTTAAAAGAAAAAGGAACTCCATGCTTTGCACACATGGCGCGAATGGGCATTTGGAAAAGGCACTGGATATCTGGCTCATCGCCACGAAATCTCTTTGACAAGAATGACATTGAAAATGCAAACTTCTTCGATTTACAATAGGACTATGAAGACTAAGCACCTCTCTGCCGGCCGCCTTCAAGAAGCATGAGCCTCTTCCAGGAGCCCGACGAGACTTGGTCTCATGGACCAGGCGGAAGAATTCCATAGGATCAGCCTGGAGAGCGCGATGATCACATCGTCTTTGCGAGCGTGCTCACAGTTGGTGAAAGTCTCTGGAAAATCTCTCAGTAAGTCTTCTTGTCGATGCGTTGACAAGGCCGAGGAGCTCATCCACTCTCGCTGCTGGCTGCTTGCCAGAGACCTGCCAAGAGACTCTCGGCGCTGGGATTCTTTCGAATTTCTAGACGCTCAGCAAAGTAAATACAAATATATGATTGCTGTTATTGCACCAAACATGCAATTGGAAAGAGAACTAGATGGACAAAGCCAAAGAAGAAGAAGATCAATAAGTCTTGATGTTCTGTAGTGCCAAAAACATAAAATGAAACACTTAGATATTAGGAATGCGATAGATAGCAGAAGAGATCCTGGGCCAAGATGCTGAGAACACAACTTGAAAGAAGCATGAAGGCACTGGACACGATGGAACAAAAAACAAACAAGGGCGAGATAAATTTTTGAGAAGATAGGAAACATAAAATGCTAAAAGTTACCTGTGGAGAATGGAAGAGCTTCCTGCCCAGTGTCCTTCATAAGATACGTGATCTGCATGTGGACTTTTGAAAAGAATGTTGACGAAATGTTTTTGACGAATGCCGACGAAAAGCTGGCAAAGTTTTGGATTCTCCGGCAGCTCCTTTCCGGGAATAAATCTGCTGGTCTATCCCCGACGACTGTAAGAAAGCGCTTCCAAGAGCTTGAATTGTGTCCTGAAACTCGTCCACTATAAGAAGCCGTCATTTAATGGTGGAAGGATTAAAAAAATCCTTCCACCAAACGAAAATGAGTTAGTTTGAAGAAACTGATGGTAACTTTGTAAAACCTACAAACCTGATAGATGATGCCCGTAGATGAAGGATGCTCAGTCTCAGGTTTCTGAGTTTGTGGAGATCGTGCATAGTGAATTGTGTAGGCATGTAGCTTCTGCCGGGGTTGGATACAGGCAAGGATTGTCTAGCAGATCCTGTTGGAGCTCTGACCGCCTGGCAAATATGCCTGGGTTTAATAAGCTTGAATTATTGTCCTGGGAAATTTCCGTTTCCTCACTTCCACAGCTGGGCAACTGAAATGTTATTCATAAAACCATCCCAACCTTATCAATAGTACACCAGCTGGAGGCATAGTACCACTAGGATAGCTACATGCACGCTAAATTCATCTTCTTCAGAGGTCCAAGCCATTGTTCTTTTTCTTCTTCTTTCCTCTTTCCTTGGCTCGTGAACTCCCTCGAGTTCCTACGCATCTCTGCAACAACGGCACTGGTTTGATCAATGCATCCTCTCTCTTTCGGTTTTGATTTTGAAACGTTGCCTTTGGTGATTTACCAACAGAGGAATCTCATACGAAGCTCAAGGGCGAGAACAATTACTTTGCACTGGTAATCTACTACACCGAAGGTTCCTTGACGCTCGAAGTCAAAAACTCGTGGCTCAACTATGGGAAATGGGTTCGTTCCACGAACGATTTCACGGAGATTAGATCTCCCAATGGTCTCACCATGAAGGCGTGGGGCGAATACCACATCACTGCCTCTGGCAGGAACTGGTCTCCCACTGGTACCGAGGGCTCTTTTGATATTTACACAAGCGATGGCCAGAAGGTAGTGTATGTCTACTGGGACGTTTCTTATGGTGGAACGGCGGAATGGAAGAAAACCGCTCATGATAGCCGGTTCAAGGTGACGGCCAGAAGGATTGGAGAATCTCGTCTGGATGTGACTATGGTCATCAAATATATTGGCACTGAGGCCACTGAAGAAGCTATTGCTTAAAAGTTTGTGTTTGAGAGTGAGCTTCTACGCTTGTCGTGTGAACTGTTTTTATAATGCTAAATAATCAGCAACTAGTTTAAACTATTGAAGGTGCAACTCTCGTGACGAAACTGCCTGGCAAGAACATACAATAGAAACAAATAAAAGAAGAAGAAGATCTATAAGTTTGGTGTTCTTTTTTATTCTGCCAGAGGTCAGCTCTCGTCTTCTGTTATCTATCACATTCTTCGTTTGAGAAAAATGTAAAATTTCCTGGGCACCCTGCCAAGATCAATCAAAGCACAGATAAATCGAGAACACCGCAAAAAATCAAGAATCACAATTGCAAGTGAGTTGTTCAGACTTGTTCGTGTGATTGATGACTGCTCCTGGCCACAAACGTAAGATGCTGCTAACTTTTCTGAAATAAGATAGACCAACAAAAGTAGGTATTTTGCCCTTGTTCCAGTTCCTATTCATGTTCCTTCATATTGCTATAACATTATTGATTTAATGATCGTAGCATACAGTCCTCTTTGCAAATAAAGTTCTGGCCAAATTTTTGAGTGATTTTCTGGCTTATAAATTTTCGATAATTGAGGAGGTTGCAGCGTCCAGCCACCAGAGATGATACGTGGATTCTCTCACAACGACTTCGAAGAAAACCAGCACTGGTGATACAAGAAAATCTGCCCAAAATCAGCTTCACGTATTATACCGCAATCATATGACGAAACAAAGATGTCGCATAGAACAAGAAAGGTCGTGGTGGGAGGACGTTGAGATCCCCTGTGAGAGGATTCAAGAGAATGAAGCTCTTGCCATTGTGCCCAAAGATCAGTCCACGGGCAAGGTTCTGGCAGTGGCTTTACCTTATCTTTGTCCGAAGGGTTGCATTTATATGGACTTTGCTCACCAGATTGGTATTTGTGATGGAGAGACTTGAACCATGAGATCTTTCCACTGCTTGCAAATAGATTTTACGTGGGTGTGTAGAAACGCTGAGAGGCTTTGTCGAGGAAATTACTTTGCCTTGGATTCATGTGAAAGAAGGCTTCCATTTGCTGCTACAAGGACACGCTTGTGGTTACATTGGGAGTGCTGGATTACAAGATAAAATCTTAGAGCACCCGTGGAAACCGAAATGCTTCCTCCTAATTGTCAATGAATATAGCTTTTAATTAAAACGAATGGTTGCTACAATCCTGCTCCCAATGAGGATTGAACTCACGACCTCTCGCTTACGAAGCGAGCGCACTACCACTATGCTATGGAAGCCTTACATTTGAACACCTTTTAACACAAATTAGGGCTCTTTGCAGCTGAATCTCATTACTGGGCGAGTACACAAGAAGGAAATTCTTAGAAGAAACCGCGCTGTACATAATAGAGAACTTCCTGGGGGGTTTCTAGCCATCGTGCTCCTGCTTCTCCTTGGATGCCTTCTCCAGACGATCAGCGATCCAGTGCGCGCGCGCCTTGTCCTTCTTCACGATCCGCTCCCACACCTCTGGCTTGGAGGCGTGTCGCCCGCTCTGGAGCTGGATTGTAAAACCCCCATTATTCTCGCTCCCGTCCAATTCCACCTCCTGCTTGCCGTGATCTTCCACTTTCGCGGCCTCCTTGCTGCCGTGGTCTTCCAGTTTCACGGCCTCCTTGCTGCCGTGATCTTCCAGCTTCGCGGCGTCCTTGCCGTGGTCTTGGGTCGCCGCCTCGGCCATGGCCACCAGCGCAATGCAAGAGAATAGGAGAAGAATCTTTGACACCATCCTGAAATGCCGACATTGGGAGAGATTTCAAGAGCCAGATAAGAGATCTAGAGATCTAGAGAGGAAATTTCGCCTCTTACCTCGAGCAAATCGATCTCGCTCGCCTCGCCTTCTCCTTTCGCTTTACCCTAAAATATATTCGAGAGTTTTTAGGGTTTTGGCGATGGCGGGGGCGCTGGCGTGTGTCCAATCCTCGTGGCGTTGCTGCGTAGCTCGCAATATGGTGCGCGGCCGATCGATCAGCTACAGGAGCTTCCATGATGCGATCCCAGCGATCAAGCAGCAGCCATTTGTCTACAGGCAAGAGGTCTGTCCGAGCGATCGGTCGCGCGTTTCCCAGGATTAATGGCGGCATTTCTCTTGTTTCTTTCTTTCCAGGTCCATGCGCCAATGTGCTCGATCCGAGACTTGCCGTGTGATTTTCCCGCTACTTCTTCTTCCCAGCCCCAAGCTCAGAGCTCGTCTACATTGTCCAAAGGACGCATTCTTCTCGTAGATGGAAGCGCTGTTATTTTTCGCGCCTACTACAAAGTCATGGGTAAGAAAGCTTCGTTCTTTTGCTCTATACGTAATTCTTTTCTCCTTTGGCAGCCAAGGCTCACCATAACTTGATACCAGAGCTAGAATCTGAGGCCGACTGGGTTTTAACAGTTTTCACAGCCTTCACCACAGTAAGTGCCATGCCACCATTGAATCTAACGTGATTTTTCCTTTGTTTCCTAGATACTGGGACTGCTCGACTTAAGCCCGTCTCACTTCGCTGTAAGTTTCTCGTTACACAATTCTGTGAGCTTACTCGAGTGCTTTAGGTTGTTTTCGATCATAAAGGTGGGTTTGCAGACGAGCAACGATGTAAGACGTGTGTGTGTGCATGTCTTTCGTGGTTTCTAAATTAGTTTTTGCCATCGGATGGAAAGTGCTAAAGTCATTTTCACAGGTCTGACTTTTCGGCATACGATGTTTCCCGAGTATAAGAAGAATCGTCCACCGACGCCAGACACGATTTATCAGGGCCTCGATCATCTTAGACCTGCTCTTGTTGCCATGGGGATCAAAGTGATAGAAGTAAGTGAAATCAGTCTCTTTTTTTTTTCCTTGCAGTGGTGCAAGCCATATTTGTTTGTTGCAGGTTCCGGGCGTTGAAGCCGACGATGTGATCGCGACACTAGCAGTCTCAGCAGCGACTTCAGAGATGAAGGTAAAGATGAAGGTTCTTTCTAGTTGTTCTATTAAACGCTTGATAATCTTGTCTGCTCTCACAGGTACGAATCGTTTCACCCGACAAAGATTTCTTTCAAATATTATCTCCAGATATCCGACTTCTGAGGTTCGTTCCGAAAGGTGCCGGGTATGTTCTTCAGGTTCAGGTATATCTCCTGCTTGACCGTGTTTTCTCTGTAACAGGATGGTTTCGTTTGGCATGGAAGAGTTCTCAGCAAGATTTGGAAGCTTGGAACCAGCACAGTTTGTGGATGTACTGTCTCTTATAGGCGACACATGTGACAATATACCAGGCAAGTACTACCATACGATTGACTCAAGGCTACGCTCCATAACTTGTAACATTGCAGGTATTCCAGGCATTGGCGAGAAAACTGCAATAGAGCTTATCACAAAGTTTGGTCAGTGTCTTCACTACTAGCAGCGTGATTTTCTTGCATAGCTGATGGACTCTCTAATTTTTCTCAGGGTCCGTTGAAAATTTGTTACAGCAAAGAGACAAAGTGACTACGAAGAGGGCTCTCAAGGGGCTTCTGGCTGACAAAGGCGAGGCTTTACTTAGCAAACGCCTGGTATATAATCCAGTTAAGCATTTCTCTATTGCTTACGTCCTGAGTTCCACAAGCAGGTCGCGCTGAGGGCGGATTTACCATCTTACATGCTACCATTTACAATGGATGATTTTATCTGGCGCAAAGTTCACGTAAGTCGTGCTGCGTGTTTTCTCTTTTCCATCTCAGTGTTCATGGAATGCTTGCTTCCGTCAGGATGATGGCCAGCGGCTGTTTCAACTTCTTAAAGCAATGAGCTCGTTTGTGGACGGCGAAATTCACGTCGAGCTACAGGACCGAATCTTGGGCTTGTGGAAAAAACTGGAAACAAAGCCGTGAGAGCGTCAGGAACGGGTTTACTGAGCAGGAGGGAGCCAATTTTTTGAAGGGAGGCTCCTCGAGCTAGAAAAAGTAGCACACGACCAGGACAAGTGTTCATTGGGCATATTCGTTGGGGCTTTGAGCTGGCGGTGATGGCTATGGTACTTCTCAGATGGCCAAGACAAGGGCTTCGAGGTTGATGTTGCGAGGTACAGGTTTTAGCTCCACAGCTCCACTGGGTTGTAGGCTCATAGAATGCGGGAATCCTGGAGCAATGGCTAGCTCCAGGAAATGGAAGAACAGGTCCAAGACTTCGAGGAAAAGAAGCGTTTTGGTCTTGGGGGCTGTTACACCGGCTGCTGGAGACGCTGGGTGGGATTACAGCGAGAGTTTGCGTCAAGGCTTGCAGAATGGCAGTAGTGGTGGAAGCTCGAGGATTTATGCAAAGTGGAAATGGTGGGAAAGGAAAAACGAGAGCGCTCTGGACAAGGACGAAGCATTACCGCTTCCGATGACTTATCCCAATTCAGAGCCACTTCCGAAGGAGGAGGTGGAGAAGGCGGCCAACTGCGATCCCGAGATAGAGGTACATCACCCCCCTGGGAAGAGAAAGAACTTACGCTCGAGTTTGTGGCTTGCAGAATTGTAAGAACGTTGTGTACCAGTGGACGGGCGAGTGTAGACGTTGCCAAGGCACCGGAGTGGTGAGCTTCTATCGGAAGAATGGAAAGGAGGTGATTGGCAACTGCATCTCTTGTCTAGGAATAGGTGCGCGCCTCCATTTCTTCTTTGCTGCTTAGCTTACGTGAAAACTTCCTTGCAGGATATGTACACAAGCATACCAGCAGAGACGTGGAGCAAGACGAAATATCTTGAGGCCGAGTTCCACAAATCTTTTCGCGAAAATGGTCCGTTTCTCTCCCCCGCATTTTTGTTTCCATTCATTCCTGCGAGCAATAAAGCAGCAGCGGTCCGTTAAAAAGAGAGTTGGATCCAAGGAAGACGCACAAACAGAAAAACTGTGGCGAGAAAACATACTTAGCTGTCAGCTTCCTTTGCCGTGCCAAGATGTGGCCAAAGCTTCGCCACCCATCATCTTTGCCATTCCATTCGAGCTTGGATTGGATTTGTCTTTAAGCTCTCGGCCGCGAGGATTCAGTTGGAGGAGCTTGAATGCTTGTCCATTGTTGTGGATATCCAGCTATGAAACCAACAAAACTCCACCCAACTCGAATCAGAGAAAAAGGAAACAACCAACCAAACCTTTGCTCTTTTTGCTTGCGAGTTGCGACGCCCCGCTGCGCGACAAGGCTCAAATCTGTGAGCTTGATCCTGCAGCAGCAAGAGGGGGTCAAATTGGATATGCATTCCCCGGCTTTGCTGTTTTTGGTACCTCTCGCGTTTCTGACTTTTGCGGTATGTGCCCATGATTGGCTGCGGCTGTATACACGCACAAAACTCCCGTAAAACTTGCTGGCTTTCGAGCATGTCTGGCATACTTGTTTTGTCATCTTTCCTTTTGCGTGTTGAACTTTCTGCAGAGCAACGCTGCAAAATCGGCGGATGTCTGTTAGACAAAATAGCAAAAGAAGAAACTAATGTGTGTGACTTGAACCTTTAGTGAATGATCTTCTTTTTGCAGTTCGCAAAGTTCGCAAAGTTCGCAAAGTTCGCAAAGTTCTGTGCGAGCTGACCTCACTGGACTAAAAAAACACCATCTTTTGCTTGGTGTCCACGAAACCAACTTCCATAATCCACAAAATCCGCCTGCAAATGATGAGAGTTAGCAGGAGAAAAAGAAAGGAAATCTTTGCAAAGTCAAATACCACATCCGTTCGTAGAAGTCGGAGGAAAGGACGATGGTTTCGTACTGAACTGAAGCTCCTTTTTCTTCTTCTTTCTGCTCGGCTTGTAGTTTCTAGCTCGCTCGCTCGCTCGCTCGGAGTCTCGCGGAGAGTCGTAGGACGTTATGCTAAAGGGACAAAAACCAGCGCAGCTGCCATAATATCCTCCCATAAATGCAAGCCAAATTGCAGTTTTCGTTGATCTTTCGGAGTAACCCCATTATTTCTCTTCTTGTGCTCACCACCAGGCAGCAAATGCTCCGGCTGTCATAGCCCCGTAACTCTTTCCCTGGAACCACCTGTTCTTCCTCGTCTCTCCATTTTTTCCTCTCCTGATGTTGCTGTATTACGTCGGGCAAGTCTTCTCACTTCTCACAATTCTTCTTCTCGCAATTCTTTCCTTGGTTGGTTCCCAGCAGGAGAACGGAAGAAGGCTTCAGCAGCTCCAACAAGATTTTCGGCCGTGATATGGTAGCTTCCACCTGGAGTGGAATTCTTGCCGCGGCCAGATAGTATGGTCCCCAATTCTTACTTTAGAAGAGATGCAAATCCGGAGTCCATGTCTGGAGCGCTGAAGATGGAGCACGATGGCCTCTACTGGGGGCAGCAGCAGCAAATTGATCCACTCGGCCAGAACGTCTATCCTGTGCAGGCATCTGGAAGTTCTCAAGGAACCAGCATCCAGTTCTCTCCCTCCCCGTCTTCTTCGACTCATCTCCAGGCACTCCGGGACTTTATGTCGCAAGGAAACAGCACCGGCAGTGTTCCACTGTATTCGCAGCAGCTAGTGCCACTGCCACCCCCGCTCTTGGTTCCACTGGGAGAAGATCCATCACACTTCAGCAGGTCTGCATTGCCGGATGTTGATATGCGCGGTCAATACCGGGGAGATGTCTTTGGCAGTGAGAAGACCCCGCACAGAACTCAGCTCCAGCGAGAAAGCCATATCCTTGCCGAGCGTCAAAGGCGAGAGGAAATGAACGATAAGTTCTCATCCCTCCGAGCAATGCTCCCGAAATCTTCAAAGGTATGTCTGTAGCCTGTAGAATATATGAGAGGTGGTACAGGGACTAAAAAATCAATTACCTGGCTTTTGCTGCAGAAAGACAAAGCGTCCATAGTCGGGGATACAATAAACTACGTTGTGGACCTCGAGAAGACGTTGAAACGACTCCAAGCTTGCAGAGCAAAGAGAAAAGGTTGCCACATTCCAAAAGAGAAAAGTTTGAAAAGCTCACCATCATCCGACCCGAAGTTGGAGGCCTCGAAAACTGACACTGTAAGTATCGATCGGTTCCCAGGCAGCTCTGTTTCGATCATAACAGTCGTGAACTTATGCTGCAGGTCCAGAGATTGCCAGTCCAGGTCGAAGTTCAAGCGCTGGGAGAGCAGGCAGTAGTAAAACTGGTATGTGGAAAATCGCCTAAGCTTGTTCTGAGAATACTGACAGCATTGGAGCAATGTAAAGTCGAGGTTCTCCAATCTAATGTCACCACCCTGGGAGATATTGCTGTTCATTTCTTCACAATAGAGGTTAGTACTTGCATAGTCCATGAATGAAAAAAAGGGAACTCTTACCAAGTTTTTCAACTCTGCAGCTCACTCCCGGTGTGAGTGCCACAACCGAAGAGCTCATCGCAGCTTTAGAAGCAGCTGCTGCTGCAATGAACTCCTCAACATCCTGACCTGATTGTTCTGGCACCATATAACATGTTCATGATCGCGGTGCCCGTCACCACATTCGATTCCACCTTCAAGAGTTCTCACAATTCCCCATGATTCATTCAAGTGAGCTGCCAAAAATACACGCATTAAGAATACGAACATAAGTTATCCTGCTCGGGAGCTTACCATGAGTAGCAGCTCCGTGGTGGAAACCACGTTAGCATAGCGTTCCAAGAAACAACATCCCGCTCTTCGAACCCCCGAAAATCTCTTCGTCAACCTTCCCATGCTTCTTGCGAAACATAAAGGAGCCTTGGACTTTCGAGAGGGTCTAAGAGCGGGAGATTGCCTCATTTGTCGAAAGAGCTTCAGAGCCTCCTCCCTTGCTCGTGAGCAACCAGCAGCGAGATCATCGCGTTCCATATTGCTGCTCGGACACGAATCCGGTAAAAAACACCCCCGCGCTTTCCATAAGCATTCGCAACGCATCCTCTTCCCTACACGAGAGTCGAAATATATGAGCGGCGATCCGATATGAAGAAATGGAAGCTCACCCGTCGTCGCTAAACTTTGGAGGCATATTCTCAGCTTGGTTTATCACTTTCTTCTTTTTTTTTCTTGTGTAATAGCATATGCTGCTCTATTGAATTGATTAGCCTAACTACATGCAAGAAACACAGGCCACTCATGATAAGAAAAGAGTAGAACTCAATTTGCTGTACACAAGAACCATATTCTTGAGCTATATACTACAAGGTGACAATCAAGAACTCGGAGGACTCTCTAGAGCAAACCACCCAAACTTACCCCTTCGAAAATCCAGAAGCAATCTGGTTGCGGCCTGATTGACATCGCCTTGAAACAGCTTTTGCGCCACGAGCTCAAGATAACTGCAGAGCGCATCACACCACCTCTTAGCCAAACAAAGCTTCAGACGAGACGGCCTTACTATTCTCCCGAGCAATCTTCCGCGTCTACTCTGTAGCGAGAGGTCAGCACCTTGGCTCCTGCATGGTTTTGTCAGACGCTATTGCCGAGGAACAAACAGAATCACTGCGAACCTGCTGCTGGCAAACGCTTCAATCTCTCGACAAGCACCGCAGCAACTCCTGAAACTTCGTATGATTCTTGTCCGATGTCATTGCATATCGCGAGCTTCACCGCTGCAGCCTGATCGTCGAACTTCATAGGTAGGATCCCAGGCGAATCTAAAAGGTCTAGACCATCGTGAATCGTCGACCACCTGTGCATGGAACGATGTTGTGCTTATCAAGAATGGAGATCTAAGCTTTACCTTAGCTGACGGGTTACACCAGGCCGTGGTGCAGCTTCACATATTTTGCGTTTCAAGAGCCGATTGATGATGGAAGACTTGCCGATATTGGGAAAACCAACGACTGCTACTCTGACCTGTTCCAAACTATCAGGGGGAAACAAGAGAAAACAAGAGATGCTATGCTCACCGAGCGAGGAAGAAGACCTTTATCCCTTCGCTTCGAATTTATGGTAGAAGCCACAGAGCCGGCTTGTCGAGTGAGTTTCATAATCCCCTGTAAAGAGAACTCGCTCACAGAGAAATGAAGTGTTCGCAAAAACTCACCTTTCCTTGCTGGCCATTTGTAAATATGACAGGCATGTCTTTCGAAGCAAAGTATGAAGCCCAAGCGTTTCTATCCGCGGTAGAGATCATGTCTTCGCGATTGAGAACCAGTATCCTCTTTTTTCCACGGATCCATTTCTCAAGCTTTGGAAATATTTCCGGTTAGTAACATGTGCGAAGGAACTTATAGAACACTTACGTCGGGATGACCAGTGGCGGAAGGTATCCTCGCATCTCTTAGCTCCACAACAACGTCGACTAGAAGGAGCTGTTCCTTGAGATCTCTCTCGGCTTTGGCAATATGTCCAGGATACCACTACACTTCACAGAGGCATTAGAAAGACGATAGAAGAAGGAAAAAGCGAGAAATTCACAAACCTGGACGTATCTTCCCGTTGTCATGAGCCGATTCATCTCGACATCCACGATCGGCCTCTCGTGCTTGAATGTTCTCACTGCCAGCGACGCTGTAGCCGAAATCCTCGAATAATTCCGTAGCGACTGCGATAATTTCACCGATAAAGCTCGCGAATCAACCGCATTCTCACCTTTCTGAGCAGCATCCTCTCTCCCGACCTCCATTTCTCTCCCCAGAAGCTGCCGCAGCGATCGCGAGTCGCCGAGCACCCTAAATCCGCGCTCACGACCGCCATAGCCAAAATGAAAAAGATCCCACGGAATAAACCCTAGGGCTAGGGTTTGTGGTTTTCTTGGGGAGCAAGCACGATGCAGGTAAGTAAGCGCTCGATCTCTCTTCCCATTTCCTCAGCGATTGGTAGCGATTTCTTGCAGGCCAGCGATCGATTCAACATAAACTCGCAGCTAGAGCATCTCCAGGCCAAGTATGTGGGCACTGGGCACGCCGACCTCAATCGATTCGAGTGGGCGGTGAACATCCAGCGCGATAGCTATGCCTCGTACATCGGCCACTACCCGCTGCTCGCCTACTTCGCCATCGCCGAGAACGAATCGATCGGGCGCACGCGCTACAATTTCACGCAGAGGATGCTCCAGCCCTGTGGATTGCCGCCCGAGAGGGAGGAAGAAGCATAGCTAATGAATCTAGAACTCCCCAGGAGCTCGCAATGCGATGGCACAGCGCCATTGTTTGTGATGCCGGGAAGAAGCAGCTATGCCTGGAATATGCTAATACATATCGAACGGTTGTAAACAAAAGGATCGGACGGCTACTGTATTGCCATGTGGACGCCATGCTGGCACGATTGGGACCTTGAATTGCGCGGTCGGATGGCACTAGAGCATAGGGGGACCCCCAGCGCCAGAGATTTATTTTGGGCGATCGCGAGAGGAATTTCTCCCAGCTCCATCCATCCAGAGGGAAGATCGCAGGGCGCGCGCCGGCAAAGAAATGCTTCCAGTTCTAGCACAGTGATCTTCCCGAGATGAATGCCGCTCCGGCGGGGCCGAGATTTCACCAGCCGGATGATGCTTGAGGACGATGGAATTCGTAAGTGCCACTGGAAGAGAGGTTCTTAGCTAGGGTTTAAGCGGATTTCTCTCTTTCAGGTGGGTCGATTCCAGGCGCTGGTGCGAAATGTGGCTGTAGCTCTTGAGAAGCCCAACAAGGAGAGATCCAAATGCCCGAGATGCAAGGGCTCGGGGTTTCTGGCACAGAGAGCGCCGTGGGATTGGAGCCGTGGGACTGTCTCCAACGATCCTTGCTGGTTCTGCGAAGGGTTAGTGCTTTACTCTTTCTAGATGAGAATTTGCTCACAGATTCTCTCTGCTAGGATCGGTGTGATGCCTGTTGCTGGTCTCACTGGCTTCTTGCTCGCAAGAGCATCGCCAGCTTTCCACACTCGAGATATCAAAGCTCCCTCCCAGCTTCCAATCAAGGTGCAACTCTACCTGGGAAAATATCCAGGAACTCGGCCAAAGTTTTCCACGCACAAGGTTTGTGACAATCCAAAGGCCTTGCTCCACGACTTTTCTCGAGTTCCCGACTGGCTTTGCGGCGAGGAGTTCCAGCACCTTGAGACGCCACGAGCACCGAAAACTAGCATGGCAAGCGGTGGAACTCTATCCCCCAGGACCACTCCAGTCACAGGAACACGAAGAGGAAGCTCTAGTCTTTTCCGCACCAAGTCAAGCACACAACCCCGGCCTGATGGCGGCGTCCCTCGCTTCTCTCGCCAACTTGGGATGGCTTCGAGCACTCCTCGTTCGTCACCACCAGCTTACGGGACAAGGAGTCCCTCGTCTTCACCAAAGGAAAGACAGACACCGGTGGTGTTGATACCAGTTCCTTCAACGCTCGAGTCGCCCAAGGATACCGTGGAAGCTGAAGACGCAGGAGCGCCGAAGTCTGTTCGCTTCGCTCGAAGAAATCCGAGACACTTCAAGGCACCCAGGAGAGAGAGGAACCGGATCCGAGAGGAGGCGGAGAAAGAGGCCGTGGAGAGAGCCCGGAGGAGTGTACAATCAGGCCCTGGCGCAACCGAGATGGAAAAACAAGACCAAGCTGGAGCTCCAAGCTCAGGTAATTGTTTCTACAGATTCATACATTCGTGCACGATCTAACTTGTTTGGTGGCTTTGTTTCCACAGGTCCAACACTTTGGTCCCTTAACGATCCGAGCAAGCCATCGTCGAGCTGGGCTTGGGCTTCCAAACTCCCTCTGCCTCCCTGGTTGGAGCCCTGGAAACGATCGTCACTGGGAAAGCATTTCTGGGTGAATCAGATGGTGTATGGAAGCCTCAAAGACCGCACTGCTGCACCACTCTCCCCAATGCCTAGTAAAGCATTTCTTTAGAATCCCTTGCTTGTAAGCTTTCTTGGAAAGAAAGCTTAGTTTTAATCATATGACAGTTTATTCGTCAATTTGAGAGTGGTAGTCAACATCTTTGATTGACGTTCATTGACTTTGATACAATTAATAGATGAGAAACATCCACGAGGTCCTGGATTCAATCCGGTAGATTGCCAGGGTACCACACCTCTTTGTGGATTTGTGGATGCTGTCCTTGGTGTGCAAGACACAACAAACCTGGTCCCTTTTCTTCCATTGCTTGGCAAATTCCTGTGAAGCAATGACACTGTGCCAGGATCTATAAACTCATTGCAGCCTCCCCAGATCGTCAAGCTTCAGGCCCAGAAAGATCCGGAACAAGATGATCCTCCCCACCCTAGAAAGAAATAGCACCTAAATGGTAACCATTGCTCAGTCTAGTGGAGAACTTGTGCTTCTAATTTGTCCTATTTTAGTAACTATGTATAGTTTAAATAATTTTTTCACCATATTTATGTATTATTTACTTATTATGTAAAAATCTTTTATATAGTGTTTGATTTGTTAAAACACCATAAGTACACACTTTTCACGAAGATGAGCTTCACCATTATTAAAAATAAATTAAAATAAAGTCAATAATCTTTTATAAAATAAATATAAATTGATAAAAATTCAGCATGTGAGGGCCAAGTGTACGGGTACAATGTTGTATACTAATATTAGTATAGTGGGATTTTGGTAGCTGTCAGATTGGTTTCAATCTGGACCATTCGCTCCTGTATATAAACTAGAGTTTTTGGGCTAATTGATATACATATTTCTATATTCCCTTTTCATATTCCAAGCACTCACATTGATAGAAATGAGGGGCACTTTTGATTGTCCTTGAGGAGTGCTTGAATTTGAAATTTTGGTTTAGATCTAACTTTTGCATTGTCTAAATCTAACTTTTTCCATTTCCTTTCTTTTGTTCTTTTCTTTTAGGATTTTGGTTTGGATTTAGCTTTTTGCATTGTCTAGATTTACCATTTCCTTTTAGCTTTTTGTCATTTCTCTTCTTTTGCTCTTTCTTTTTTATTTGTCTTCATGGCAAATCAGCAATCTCCTCCTTTGACTCTGGAGCAGTAGTTAGTACAATTGCTTGATGCTATGCATTTGCAATTGAACAACCAAACTCAATTGATGGCAACATTCACAGCACGTGGTACAACTCCTCCTACTTTTGGTCTCAATCCTCGCGTTTGGCCGGAGTTCTTTTGCGGGAATCCTAGGGATAATGTGTACCATTGGTTCGATCACTTCACGGTGATTGCCACATATCATTCTTAGGATGATGCTTGACGTTTGTGTGAGTTTCCCACGTGTCTCAAAGGGACGGCATTGTAGTGGTACAATGGTTTGAGCGCAACCACTCGTGGGGATTGGAGTGTTCTTCTGGATGTCTTCAAACGTGCCTTCGGACATGCCGATGATTGTGATGACACCTTCCAACAATTGCATTGTTTTTGCTAAGGGTCATCTGAGACGGTGATGCAATTTGATGTTTGTTTCCGAAGTCTTTTGCTTCGTGCGGAGCCAAATATGTTGGAGTGAATCAAGCTAGAAATGTTGTGGCCAACACTTCATCAAGATCTTGTTGGACTTGTGCATGCACTTGTTCTCGCCACCCTTGACGATGTTCTTCACTTGGCACAACGTTATGAGACATTGCCTCTTCCACTTCTCGTTGCACGTCCTTCAGTTCCACTTCCTATAGGTGATGGTCCTGTTCCAATGGAGGTTGATGCTGCTACTGCTCAAGTCCAAGGACAAGGGCGAGGATGTGGTCGTGGCCATGATGTTCACTATTGGGCGTGTGATGAAGTTAGTCATACTTATCGGCATTGTTGGCGTTTTCTGGATTGGCAACCTCTATTTCCGGGGTGGAGACCTTGGCGTCAGCAACGTCCCGTTGGTGCTGCTACAGTGGACGATTTGGACAGCGAGATACATCCAGGAAATGAGGAGTCATGCGAGTAACAGAGGGACCTTGTGTGAATAAGTCAGTAACCCGTCCATCTTTCTTTCGGGATGATCATCAAGGGGTTCACTCGGCACCGGTTCATCTAGTGTTTACTTTCCAAGCTCGTTTTTATAACAAGAAGTCTCCTATTATTTTCTCCATGTTGGTTGATATAGGTTCAAGTTTATTTTCTATTGCTCGACCTGTTGCCACACGTTGCCATCTACACTTGTGTTATGCGGCAGAACTAGTTTTCATTCTTTATGGCAATGGCCGTACACATGCATATGCACGGGATGAGGTGGACCTGGTTGTGTGTGTGGGCGATCTCGAGCTTGAGTTGCAGTCATTGAGGGTGGTGCTGAGTCAAGCTTTTGACTTCATTCTTGGTGTGGATTGGTTGCAGCGGAATCATGCTAAGTGTGATTTTGAGGCTTCTCCCCCTTGTCTCATACTTCCTTGTCTTTCATCCATTCCTCTCACTTCTGTACCTCTTTGTCCCTCTCCTTCTACCTCTGCTTCCATTACTTTTGTTTCCCCACTATTTCCTCCTGTGTTTCCATCTTGTTCTGCTCTTCCCTTTTCCGATCCCTCTGATGATCTTTGTGTTGCAGTGGTGGACCGGCTTATGAAGGAGTATTCTGATCTCTTTGAATTTGACCTATCGTCTGGGGCCAAGATTGCCACATGTCATCCAATTCCAACCAAGGATGCTCGTCCAATCAAGGTTCCTGTTCGTTATCAGTCACCCATGGAGATCAAGATTTTACGTGCAAATGTCCAGGAGATGTTAGAGAAGGGTGTTATTCAGAAGTCGCGGAGTCCTTGGGCATGTGAACCTCATCTTGTGACGAAGCCTGATGGGAGTATTCATTTATGCATCGATTACCATCCGTTAAATGAAGTGACGATCCCAGATGTGTACCTTCTTCCTTACACTGCTGATCTTTTGGATTGTTTGGGGCGAAGTCGTTGGTTCACAAAGCTAGATCTTGTTTTTGGGTACTGGCAAGTACCGATGGCTGAAACAGATATTCCTAAGACTACTTTTCGTACACCATTTGGTTTGTACGAGTTCTTGGTGATGTCGTTTGGTTTAAACAATGCTCTAGCAACTTTTTAGCGGATGATGGACGAGGTTCTTTGCGATATGCCGAAGGTGACTGCTGACTTCTGTTGTTCCAGCTTCTCTGGATTTTCTAGACAAGGATTCTGTGTTGTTGGCAGTTGCTGTACTTGATGTTTAGTGTCCACAAGGCGCAGAGCAAAATCTACCTTCTTTTGATGAGGTTTGCGAGGTTCAAAAGATTGAGCCATGGATTCGAAGGCTTCAAGATGGGTTTGAGAATCCTACATCACTTGCTGATGACTTGCCTTTTCGGCATTTACATTCTCAATATCACCTCGAAAACGGCCTTATTTATTTTGTGGGGACAGATCTTGACGATCATTTACGGCTGGTGGTGCCTTCTATCTTTATTTCGCAGTTTCTCCATACCTACCATGATTCTCCTATTCTAGGTGGGCATATGAGACATCATTGGGTAATTGAGAAGTTGCGCAGGTCTTTCTATTTGCCGGAGATGCGATGTGATATTATCCGGTATGTGCATAGCTGCGTTTAGTGCTAAGTTCGTAATACTCCCCTTCTTGCTGCGGAAGGACAGTTGGAGTCAATTGCAGTTTCCCATCTGTTTGAGTTAGTGGCATTTGATCTTATAGGACCTTTTCCACGGTTGACTACTGGCAATGAGTATGTTATTATTGTTTTTGACTACTTGACTCGTTAGGTGGAAGTTGGTGCTCATGCTAGCGCCTCTGCAATTGCTGTTGGATACTTCCTCCTCAATCGAGTGGTGTTCCAGCATTCTTGTCCAGAGCGGATTCTTTCGGATAATGGTCCCGCATTTATGGCTGAGGCATTTAATGTTTTGACATCTCGGTTAGGGATACGCCACACTTTCACGAGTGCTTATCATCCACAATCAGACGGTCTAGTGGAACGGCTCATTTGGACATTCAAGGGGATGATTGCGAAGTATGTGAACTTTCAGCATTCGGATTGGGATGGTTATTTGCCATCTCTTCGGTATGTATATTTCACAGGGGTGCAGAGTTCTATTGGTGCTTCACCATATAAACTCCTATATGATCATGATCCAATATTACCAACGGAGCTGGGTTTACTTTCGCGATTGCCACGAGTTGTGGATGCTAGGTCATGGGACCAGTATTTGACGAGCATTCTTCCACTTGTCCAAGCAAAGTCTGCCGAACACTTAGGCCATGTACAAGTGGGACAACAATGGTAGTACAACTCCCATCATCGTCCACTTGCGGAATACAAAGTGGATGATTTGGTGTTAGTCTGTTTTCCCCATCTTATGGTAGGTGGTTTATCTAAGGGGCTTCTTGCGCAGTGGAAAGGACCGTATCGGGTGTTGCGGCAAGTTAGACCACAAGTTTATGAGGTTTGACATGATGTCCAACAGGCCGATCCTCCAAAGATTGTGCATGTGCAGCAGTTGAAATGCTTCATACAAAGGGATTGGGAGTAGTTAATACCACCTACAGATCTGCCGATGCCTCCTCCTGATGTTCCTCCAAATCCTGGCCCATCTACAAGAGAACCTTGATAGTCTTCCATTATTCCGAGAGGAGAGGATGATGTGAGGGCCAAGTGTACGGTTACAATATCGTATACTAATATTAGCATAGTGGGATTTTGGTAGCCGTTAAATTGGTTTCAATCTGGACCACTCACTTCTGTATATAAACTAAGGTTTTTGGGCTAATTGATATGCACATTTCTATATTCTCTTTTCATATTCCAAGCACTCCCAAGCATAAATTATAGGTTTTAATATAAACAAAATTATTTCAATTCTATTTTATTCATTTAACAATTATTTAGAAAATTTATCATATTAGTTATTTATTCTTCAATTATAAAATATAAGTATAAAGAAAAAGTAAAGCTCAAAGATTCACTAAAAATAAATATCCACTAAACTTTATTAAAATTAGAATTAAAATATTCTTTAATCTTTATAAAAATTTTTCAAAATCACTCAGATGAACAAACTATAAACTCTTGAATTTGGACTTCTGAGAGGTCACTTAGCCAAATACTATTTAACTCCAAAGATGCTTAACCCCAAATATACCAAAACTCTTAACTGATTTGAAAAAATATTTTTGTTCATGGGCTTTTTCCTTTTGTATTTGAATCCTATGGATCATCTTTAAAGATATTTTCTTTGGTTACTTATAATCCATTTGTAAGCTCCTTAACTTAGATTTCTCAAGAGGTCACTCAGCTCAATACTAATTAAACCCAAGAACACTTATTCCTTAAGCCCCAAAATGAAGCTGAAAAGGTGCTATGTGGTAGTGGCCGAAGAAAAAGCCAAACGAGCATAACACATTTGGACTAAAAGCTCCGACTTAAAAGGTCGAGAGCGGGAGTGGAACTCTCAACAAAGTGCTTGAAGAACAAGCACGAAGTGAGCAATAATTAAGTCTCTAGAAAAGGGACATAGGAAGACCAACACATAACACGTGGAAGTGTTTGAGATGGAGTCCGAGATGGACCTAAGGTGGACTCGAGATGGAGTCCGAGATGGACCCGAGATGAAGTTCGAGATGGAATCCAAGATGGACCCAAGATGGAGTTTGAGATGGAGTCCGAGATAGACCCGAGATGGAGTCCGAGATGGAGTCCGAGTTGGAGTCCAAGATGAACCCAAGATGGAGTTCGAGATGGAGTTCGAGATAGACCCGAGATGGAGTCCAAGAAGGATAGCTTGGTGAAGTGTTCAAAAGTCAGCTTTAGTTCCCTAGGGAGATCAAATGGCAAATGCTCCCAGTCCAAGTGTGGGTGGCACTACCTACTTGGATACCTAGCATGGCTTAACAAAATCTCGCTCTAGGCCCACATCTAAAGCACCAAAAGGCGAAAGGTGGGAAGAGTACCCTTGAGGCTCTCATAAGGCTATGGTGTTCCGAAATGTTATTTGAAAGTCCCAGACTGTGAAAAGGAAGAGGAGCGGTCCTCTAGTGCAATGACTAAGGATACGGTCACATGGTGAGGAAGTCCTAAAGGACAATGGAACTTAGTGGTTGGGTCTAGAGGCCTTGATTTAATGGCAGTGTTGGTGAACCTGGCCATGGATAGGATGGGACTTGGTGGGGATTGAAAGAGGGATATTGGGGAAGGCTGTTCCCCTTGTCTGTGGGCATCGTAAGGATGCTAAGGAGTGGATCTAAGATGATCAGTCATAGATGGATGGCCCAGTTTTGGAGAGACAGGACTGTGGTGCAAGTGGTATTGGACCATTAGTGCAGCAAAGGTGATTGGGTATGGCCTTAACATAATGGGCTACTATGTCGGTGGTAACACTTGCTTAAGCAACTTGAGTTCCTTTGTATTGTTGACAGGAATTTATTTAGATTGACTGGTGTGATAGTTGGCATGAGCGAGTGTTTGTTGGTCTTATTGCATTCATTCAATTTTGTTGATTGTTCCTCAAGTTAAATCTGATAGATTTGGATGTTATTTCTTTCGGGTGATACATTCGCCAGCATTCTACTTGAGTGTTAGTCATGGGATTGGACACATGGAGCACTTCAACCAAATGCAAAGGTTGAGTGGCAAGGATGCCATTCTTGAGGCTAGCCAGCCCCAAGTCCGGAATAGGACTTATGGAGGTTGTGAGTGAGACTCTTCCAAATGGTCGGAGGGGTGGTTAAGTGATTAAAGTAGAATGGAAAATTTAGTCACTTATAATTTAACCCCAAATATCCCAAGACCCTTACTCAATCCTAAGATCACTCAGCCTAGTATTAATCAAACCCAAGAATGCTTAACCCCAAATATCCTAAGATACATACACCCCTATGATATATGCATACTGAAGAAATGGCAAATAACCATTTCAATCCAAATGCTAAAAGTTTTTATATATTGTGATCATCCCTTTAAATGTTCAAACGAGCTGTTCCACCAAACCGTCTGATTGTGGATGATAAGCACTCATGAAACTATGGCATATCCTCAATCGAGATGTCAAAACATGAAATGCCTTAGTCATAAATGCAGGACCATTATCCCATAAAATCCGCTCTGGACAAGAAACTTCTTGTAGCCGATCCAACACTTTACAAACATTATGAATGTGTTCCTCCCACATCCCCTCTGAGTGGATCAAAACATCATCAATGAAGTTAGCAATCACCTCCAGTATATCGCAAAAAACCTCGTCCATTATCCACTAGAAAGTCACTGGAGCATTGTTCAAACCAAATGCCATCACTAAGAACTGGTACAAACTAAACGGTGTATGAAAAACAGTCTTAGGAATATCTGCTTCGGCTATCTGTATTTGCTAGTACCCAGAAACAAGATCTAGCTTGGTAAACTAACGACTTCTCCCCAAACGATCTAAGAGATCAGCAGTGTGTGGAAGAGGGTACACATCTAGGATTGTCACTTCGTTTAATGGACAATAGTCGATGCAAAAAACGAATACTCTCATCAAGCATTATCACAAGATGAGGTTCATATGCCTAAAGACTCCACAACTTTCAAATAACCCTGTTTTCTAACATCTTCTTGATGTTTACACATAAAATCTTGATCTCTTTGGATGATCAACGACAAATAAAACCTTGTTTGGTGAACATCTCTAGTTGGAATCAGATGACATGTGGCAATCTTGACCTTAGACGATAGGTCAAATTCAAAGAGATTGACATACTCCTTCATGAGCCGGTCAATTGTTGCAACACAAAAACCATCGGAGGGATGGGAAAAGGGAAGAGTGGAATAAGATGAAAATATAAGAGGAAGTAATGGGAAGACAAAATAATGAAAGTAGAGGTAGAAGCAAAGGGACAAAAATATACGGAAGTGAGAGGAATGGATGAAATTTAAGTAAATATGAGATAAAAGGGAGAAGCCTAAAAGTCACACTTGGCATGATTGCATTGCAACTAATCCATACCAAGAATAAGGTTAAAAGCTTGAGTTGGCACCACTTGCAATGACTACAACCCAAACTCAAAATTACCCCATATACACAATTAAGTCCGCATCATCCTTTGCACATGCATATGTACAACCCTACCATAAAGAATGAAAACTAGCTCCACCACACGACACAAATGTAGATGGCAATGTGTGGCAACAGGTCAAGCAATAGAAGATAAACTCGAATATGTATCAACCAACACAGAAAGAATAATAAGAGACCTCTTGTTATAAAAACGAGCTTGAAAAGTGAATATTAAATGAACTAGTGCTAAATGAACCCCTCAATGATACATTCAAAAGAAAGATGAAGGGGTCACTAACTTATTTGCGCAAAGTCCCTCCATTACTCGTGTGACTCTTCATTTCCCAGATGCATCTCAGTGTCTAGATCTTCCACTGCAACAGCACCAATAAAATGTTGTTAATGCCAAGGTCTCTATCCAAGAAATGGAGGTCACCAATCCAAAAAACGCTAACAACACTGATAAGTGTGACCAACTTCATCACACACCTATAGTGGACATCATGGCCACGACCACATCTTTGTCCTAGTCTTGAACTCGAGCAGTAACAACATCAACCTCCATTGGAACATGACCATCTCCCACAAGAAGTGGAGCTGAAAGACGTGTAGCAAGAAGTGAAAGAGTAACATCTCATAACGTTGTGTTAAGTGAAAGGCATCATCAAGGGTGGCTAGAGCAAGTGTATGCACAAGTATTACCAAATCTTAACAAAGGGCTAACCATAACATTCCTAGCTTGATCCGTTTTGATATATTTGGCTTCGCATGAAGTAAGAGGCTTCGAAAACAAACACCAAATTGCATTACCGACTCATATAGCCTTTAATAAAGACAATGCAATTGTTAGAAGGCATCATCACAATTGTCAGCATGTCCAAATATGCATTTGAAAACATCTGGGAGAATACTCCAATCCTCATGAGTGGTTGTGCTTAAACCATTATACTATTGTAGTGTCATCCTTTGGAGACATATGGGAAACTCATGCAAACATTAAGCATCATCCTAGGAATGATATATGGCAATCACCATGAAGTGATTGAACGAATGATACAAAACATCCCTAGGATTCCCATGGAAGAACACCAGCCAAACGCAAGGATTAGCAGCAAGAGTAATAAGAGTTGTACCATGCACCATGAATGCTACCATCAATTGAGTTTAGTTATTCAATTGCAACCACATAACATTGAGCAATTATAGCAACTGTTAAAGTTGAGTCAAAAGAGGAGAAAGCTACTACTTTGCCATGAAGATGAACAAAAAAGAAAAAGCAAGAGAGAAGAATTTGAAAAAAAACAATAAAAAAAGAAAGATCTAGACAATGCAAAAGCTAGATCTAAACAAAAATCCCAAAAGCAATAAGAAAAAGAAGATTTAAACAATGCAAAAGCTAGATTTAAGCTAAACTTCTAAATTCTAACACTCCTTAGGAACAATCACAGCTACCCCTCACCTCCACCAATGTGAGTGCACAGAGAATGGAAAAAGAATACAATAAATATACATATCAATTAGCCTAAAAACCATAGCTTATATATAGGAATGAGTGATCTACATTGAAATTAATCCAATAGCTATCAAAATCCCACTATGCTAATATTAGTATATAACATTAGAAAAGCAAAAACTCACCTGAATAATCTATCAATTTGTGTAGAGCCATCAATAAGAGCTCATAGCCTTAATTTTCATTTTTCAACTTAAACCCAAACAATTCAGTCCTAAATCTCAACTCTCACATCAACATTCAGGACCAAATGGTTTTATGGTGGCTAACTTAAAAACCATTTAATGGCGAAATGCTTAGATCTTAGGACATTTTGCCCTAAAATAGATCAAAGAAATGAGGGGTTTTTTGTGTAGTCAACTCCAAAGCTTCTTTGCTCTCATCAATGAAGATTATCCACTAGGGGATTTACACTTCAACAACTAAACAACATAAAATGGATGTGTTGAAACTTTGTCATTGCTTGTTGCAAGGTGGCACATGCTTAATCTTGAAGGCAACAACTAAACTCTTATAGCTACTCTAAAAGTCAGTAGAAAGCCAGAAATAATGGTAAGATTTTCAGTGCACGATCAAGACTGAAGGCCCATCAATGTCTTTCCTCATCAACATAGGTATGGTTCTCTTATACAGAATTTGACATTATTCTTGCTACTCTAGATGAGGATTACATCTTAGTGTTGAGGATCACAGGATCCAGTGATGGATTTTACAATGAATCTAGCAAGGCGAGTGTGTTCACTTTAATGGTTTTTGGTGTTTGGCAGTCCGGCAATCCACCAACCACATTATAGAATATCCTTGTTTATTCTATAACATAACTAGTAAAATGTAGATTTAAAATTACTTAAAGATTTAAAATTTTATTTTTATAAATCTTAAATAAAATTATAGAACTCAATTTTTTTTTTATGTTCTGTTGGACGAGCACGTTCCAGTTGATGAGATGGAGATCCTGCGGGTGACCGGCAGGATACATTGCTTGCCTCACCGCCGAGTTGATTTCATCGTGGTGCGGAATAGCACGACCTCACCGCCACACTGGAATCGCAGTGCCATCTTCCAGGCAGTAGTTGAGGAGCGCGTGGGAGCAATGGATGTACAGAGCTGGGACGCGCAAGGCGAGGATGGATCTAGCTCTGCGAGAACTCGTCATCCGGACCCCATCATACCTGTTAGGCACCAGCTCAGGATAATAGGATAAGGAAAGGGCCCTGCAATCAAGTGATCACCCCTTTAGCCAGTTGGGTTAGGGTGTAAGGGATAGGATCCTAACATTGGTATTAGAGCTCAGTTCGATTCTCGTGGCTGACGAGTGGGGCAAGAATATTCTGAAGGAATATTTAACATGGTGGATCTAGAGGGAGAACCAAAGTTTGGTAGACCCTAAGAAAAGGACCATGGTGACCGAAGGGTGGCCTAAGTATGATCGCGGACGATCATTCCTTGACGAGGGGGAGGATTGTTAGGCACTAGGTCAGGATAATAGGATAAAGAAAGAGCCCTGCAATCAAGTGATCACCCCTTTAGCCAGTTGGCTTAGGGTGTAAGGGATAGGATCCTAACAATACCTCGTCACAAAGGTTTCCTTGCCATTGCGCGATCCACAGAATGTGACCTTGGTTGTCTTGGTGATGCTCGTGACCGATTTGATCACCGCCAAGAGGCCGACACTGATGCCATCCAAGGCGCGGCTGGCTGCACATCAATCCAATCCGTTGGAGAGGAAAGCTTGGGAGATCTATACCATTGGGACCGAGGCTGGTGGCCGTGGCAGCGTTCGCAATGAGGTTTGGGGATTTCTCGAAGACATGAGCTTGGATTTCTCGAGAATGTAGGCCTCCGGCGAGTGCAAGGCCGGCCAGCCCCGCACCAACTATGGCCACTTCCATCACCATGCGCGTGTTCTTGTGAAACAATCAAATAAAATCTGAACCAAATATTCCTGCATGCCCCTTGGTATTTTATTTTTCAGCAAGCTGGCTATGGTTTCACATACCAGTTACGCGGGGGATTGCTGGCGCTGGCCGTGATTGTCGAGAATAGAGGGGCACGAAGTAGACCTTGGCGGACTTTCCATTGCTCGTGCTCTGCTTGGAAGATTTTGGATGTGTTCTTGGTGGTTCTTGCTGTCCCCGTGGATTGTCTCATGTCCCGAGTTCTTGTCAATCTTGTCCGGAGGATCAAACATGGTCTGCCAGCCCGCGATGATCATCTCCTCTGGAGAATCCGTCTTCTTGAAGCTTGGCCTCATTTCCATGAGCTAAACAAAAGAGAGAAGAACATCTGACCAACTCCATCCTTAGAAAGATCGTTTGGCCCATCTTGTCTCATGGCTACAAAGTTGGCAATGTTGTTCTTCACCAAGAGTGATTAAGGTAATGCATTCCATTCATTTAGGATTAGTAACTCACAGGGATCAAGTTCGACTACATTCAAACAACCCCTTGGCTCATATAGACTAAGAATATTTGCAACAATTTTACTTGAAGTATGTTGAATCTGGATCACCAGTCATGTTTACCGGGTAACTAGCGGCCCAGTGTTGAAACTCCTTCATCCGGCACCTCTGATCTGAGGGCGTCAACTGTGTCACCCAAGCCGGTATAAAGTCGGCTATGGAGGTTGTCTCTGCTGCGTAGTTTTGGAACTTTGTCAAGCGAGGGATTCGAAGCTCTTCATACCTGTTTGAAAGAACCTTACGTTTTAAGTTCTGATCGTCGTGAGACTTCACACAACTTTACCTCATCACTGCTTGCTTGAGATCTTCCGGATTTGCAGCCGCGAGGGCGGGGGGGAGAAGCTCACAAAGCTGATGAGCGTCTTCGAAGGCTGTTCTTGCTCCTTGGCCGGGGCCCCAATGCATCGCATGAGCAGCTAAAATGAGAGGAGATTCATGTAACTTCTCCACGCAAAACTTCGTCAAAAAAACTTACCATCGCCCATGAGCACCACCCTCTGATCCAGATCGCTCCAGTTCTCGAGTGGAATTCGGTCCTTGATTCTCCTCTGGAAAATCTGCCCCGCCTCGGTTGCTTCCACCGCGATTTTGAGCGGCTCCCACGCGGGAGACGAGCCCAGAAGCTTGTCAATCTCTTCCAGCACCCTCGCCTTGCCGGATTCATCGCAAAACCCCCCGCTGGATTCCTTCGCGGTGCTGCGATCCTCAACTCTAAACACCCACAGCGTGTAATCCTCGCCTAGAGCAGAAAGAACAGTGTCAACTGCCGTACAAGACCTAGATCATCCATACTGGAGGACCGTACCAGCGTCGACGAGGAAGCATAGCGATGGGCCGCTCCGGGTGATTGCGATCTGGTCTTGATCGTGCACCGAAAATCTCCCAGGATTGTGGACGAGCGCATTCCAATTGATGAGGTGGAGATCCCGCGGACGATCGGCGGGATACATCGCTCGCCTCACCGCCGAGTTGATTCCATCGGCACCCACCACGAACTTGGCACGGATTATCGTGACCTCACCGCCGCATTGGAATCGCAGCGCCACGGATTGATCGTCCAGGAAGTAGTCGAGGAGCACGTGAGAGCAGTGAATGTACTGAGCTGGGACGCGCGAGGCGAGGATGGATCTGGCGCTGCGCCATTTCACGACGTAGAGCTCGTCCTCGCCATAGCTCGTCACTAGGGTTTTGTCACCAGCGCCATTGCGCGATCCACACAACGTGACCTTGGTCGTCTTGGTGAGGCTCGCGACCGACTTGATCGCCGCAGAGAGGCCGACACTGATCCCATCCAAGGCGCGGCTGGCTGCGCATCAATTCCATCGGGGAAAGATTGAGCGAGGAGATCTAGAAGAGATTTTGGGAGTATACCATTGGGGGCGAGGCTGATCGCCGTGGCTGTGTCCGCGATGAGGTTTGGGGATTTCTCGAACACGTGAGCTTGGATTCCTCGAGAATGTAGGCCCGCTGCGAGAGCAAGGCCGCCCAGCCCCGCGCCAACGATGGCCACTTCCATCACCGGCTTATCCATGCTCGAAGAACTCCCAGGAGAGGGCTTCGTACTTGGGACTTGTTCTTGTTAACACCGATTTGAGATATATCCGTTCCAAAACTATTTACTTAGTTATTATGTAGGTTAGCAAATGTTGGCCAGTTGACAACGCTTATTATTCAACACATGTCTCCTCTCAATGTCCATGTTTTTTTAATTTTCCTTGCTCCAATAGCAACAGTGCCATCTTGACTCTAACCTTAAGTGTTAAAGAATAGCTCTTAATATTTAGAAAAAAGAACTTTGCAAAAACATTCTACATACCTTTTCTACTCTTTGAAGTTCTATTGGACAACTTATCATAGTATCTGCTGTTAAGCTCACACCATAGTTGATACTTAGAGTCTAAAATTGCTTTGGTAGAGAGAAGAAAATAAATACATTCACTCATGTGTATATGTTGATCAATGGCTCTCACCCTGCTTGCTGTATCTTAGTGTCAAGAGTTTCCAGACCAACACCAGATTTTCCCCAAACCATTCTCCACTGTTATCATGTGTTAATAAAGGTGTAAGTTGAGTAACCTTTGGGATAAATCAAATAGTCAATGCTTCTAATCAAGTGTGGGTGGCATTATCTATTTGGATATTTTACATGGCTCATTAGAACTTTATTTTAGCCATATGGTTGAGGCATTTTAGTGGTAGAAAATAAAGGGAGTATTTTCAAGATTCATGTTAGGCCATGGTATTTTAAAATATCATCCCAAAATCTTGGACCATAAAAAGATAAAAAAGTGGTCCTTTTGCTTGGTGACATAGTTACATGGTAAAAAAATCCTAAAGGTTAATGGGACTTAATGGTTAAGCCTTTGGGCTTTAGGCTCATAGTGGTATTAACAAGCACTACCATGAATAGAAAGGGATTTAATAAGGACTAAATGAGAGATATCAAGGGATGGTGTTTTCTATGTCTTAGGCATTTTAAAGATGCTAAAGTGTGGTCATAAGATGACCACTTATGAATGAATAACCTAGTCTTGAAGAAATGGGGGTACTAATGAGATAAGGGCAAATGAATAATTTTAGCATAACAAGCTGAAATGTTAATGGTACTTTTGGGTGTTAAAAGTGAGAATAAACACATGGAAGACTTAGACTAAATGTGAAGTTGATGTGGTCTTGAAATCACATCTGGGGGTAAGTAAGTACCCTAAAACAGATAAGGACTTATAGCAGTTGTGAGTGATATTTCTTCAAAAGGTCAAAAGTTTAATTAAATGACTAAAGTAAAATGAAAACTTTAATCGTTTACACATACTTAGTGATACACTACACTTTCATCCACAAACAGATGGTTTGGTAGAATGGCTTATTTAAACTTTCAAAGGGATTATCATGAAGTACATGAATTTTTAACATTTGGATTGGGATGGTTATTTATCATTTCTTTAGCATGGTTATTGTAAGAGACTAAATTTTTCATTTTACTTTAGTCATTTAACCACGTCTTCAACCATTTGAAAAAGTCTCACTCACAACGTCTATAAGTTTTATTCCCCACATGGGGACATGCTAGCCCCATAAATGGCATCCAGTGTTGCGAATGCAACTTTAGGTATCAAAAATTATCTATCAGCCAATCCTTATGGACACTCTTTTCTTACTACCACGACAGTATGAGGTCGGTATTGTCAGACCTATTATCAATTCCCACTTGAGTTAGTTGAGAAACTGGTTATTGATTGTGCACTTAAATCGGATAAACATAAGGTAAGAACTCTTATGTGTTTCTTGTTGAGCATACTCGGCCCAGTTTGAGAAACTCCTGTCATTGGCTTGCACTTGCTATTATCAAGAACCCCCGTGATATTGAGATTGGTCCCTCAATATTCGCTAAATGATAACTTACCGTGTTTGCCAAACACCCTTGCTATCATGTCGTTTGTGTTAGTCTCATTTTGATCCTAAATGCTATTTATGTAAAGTGTCTAGATTTGTTCATTTGGCATATTTATGAAATGTAGAGATTGTTTTGAACACAATGGTGTTTGTCCTGTGTCTAAATTCGCATTCTAGCACCATTCCATATTTAGTAAGTTTCAAACTTGTCCCAGAGACTAACTCCTAATACTAAAGGAGGCTTGGGGTGAAAGCCCAAAATGTGTGTTCCTTAAGGGGGGGGGGGGGGGGGGGCCTGTGGGGGGTTTCCAAATGTATAGTAGGGATATTGGGTAGGTCAAGCATGGCTGACCAACCTAAGGCATAGTCTAACTCCCGCTTACGTGCCTGTCGCTGATTGCTTTAAGACTATTCCAAATTGCTTTGGCTTCTATCCCTTTGCTCTTTGGGCTATATGCTCAAGAGTTGCTTTGTGGTCTGGTTCCATCATTCCTTGGCTCCATGCTTGGGGGTTTGGCACCATTTCTTTGTTTAGTGGCCCAAGGCCCTGAACCTCGGGTTCCACACCACTATCCTTTGGACATGTGGCATGTGACATATGGCATATAAAGGGTTTAGGTTTTGTGTCGTGGTGTTATTTTATGGTAAATCACCATAGGATAAAAGGTAAAAACCACGTGTGCTACATTTGGTATTAGAGGGTGAGTTTCGGTGAGTTCTATCTAATGAGATTGGGCAACTAGTCTCGTTGCATACACAGAGATGAAAACAATGATCCAAGTGGGTACACATTTGGGTGCAAGGGCTTTGCATTTGTTTCTTGAGTAGGATTTTGGTTACCTTTCTATTCCATATTATGTAAGCTTGCTCTTGGGCTCATAAGGTGGACTGAGATGTTCCATTTGCACGAGTTTATGCTTGGACTTGTAAGTGAGACACATTAGCAACTTGAGGTTACACTTTGAGTTGGCAAGGTTAATATTAGCCTATCTTAGCTATGTTAGTCTATGTAAGCTTGTGGGGGGTTCCAAATGTATAGTAGGGATATTGGGTAGGTCGGGCATGGCTGACCAACCTAAGGCATAGTTTAGCTCCCGCTTACGTGCTTGTCCTTGTTCTACGTCTGGCTTGGGTCTAAGCCTAAGCTCCACACCATGTTAATTGGTGGAGTACCCATATCCTTGTGTTAGGCCACCGATATGTGGAAATAACACTAAACTCTGTTTGGTTTCATTTTGTGTGTTGGTCTTGGCATTGGGATGCTGGTTGCTTTAGGACTATTCCAAGTCACTTCAGGCTCCTGTCCCTTTGCTCCTTAGGCTGTATGCTCAGGAGTTGCTTTGTGGTCCGATTCCATCACTCTTTGGCTCCATGCTTGGGGGTTTGGCACCATTCCTTTGTTCAATGGCCCAAGGCCTTGAACCTCAGGTTCCACACCACTATCCTTTGGACACATGGCATGTGACATGTGGCATATAAAGGGTTTAGGTTCTGTATCGTGGTGTTATCCTATGGTAAATCACTATAGGATAAAAGGTAAAAACCACGTGTGCTATATTTGGTATTAGAAGGTGAGTCTTAGCGAGTTCTATCCAATGAAATTGGGCAATTAGTCTCGTTGCATACGCAGAGATGAAAACGATAATCCGAGTGGGTACACGTTTGGGTGCAAGGGCTTCGCATTCGTTTCTTGAGTATGGATTTTGGTTACCTTTCTGTTCCATATTATGTAAGCTTGCTCTTGGGCTCATAAGGTGGATTGAGATGTTCCGTTTGCACAAGTTTATGCTTGGACTTGAGTGAGGCACATTGGCAACTTGAGGTTACACTTTGAGTTAGCAGGGTTAATGTTAGCCTATTGGTGGTTCCATGAGTTGTTCCATGTACCGTGGGTGGAAGTAAATCTTCCCTAGGTTTGCTATGAGTGGCAAATAGGCTAATCCATAGCTATTTAGCACGGTACTAGTAGATCTTTCTTAGGCATGATTATGAGTGGATCAATCAAGACTGTAGGGATTAGTCTATTGGTTCAAGTAATCATTGCCGTGCTCTCTCATAAACTTTTCTTGGATTGAACTGAATGTAGTGCGAAAGCAAGCTTGAGGTTTAGTCAAAAGATGATACCGAAAAGAGAGTTATCAGGGATAAAGGATTAAACACGTAAATCATTTTCTCTTCTTGAAAAGAGATGATTTGCAATGAGATGTGACTCACTGCTCATAGTCACATCATGCAATCAAGAGTCTCTATCTTGATGTATGTTGGTGATGGTGGTCTTACATGTGGTGAGTCGTGGGATAGATAATGGTGAAACACTAAACCATTTTGTCTAGGCTTGCTATTGAAGACTTGGGTTGCAATGCTTAATTCTTTTCCAGGGAATCTTGCTATTGCTCCTTAAGTAGTTTGGTGTTGGATTAGTTTTGAATTTGGTCAGATGAAGAGTGGCATAAGCTTGTCTATGTTGTGAACAAAAGTTAATGGTGTTGGGTGATATAAATCTCTATTGGTGGAGTGTGGCATTATGTTGCATTTTGTTCAATTGAGTTAGCACTTGATACTCACATAAACCTTTGTAGTAGTGATATAGGGATTGCTGAAAGTGTTGCTCGATTAATGATCAAGTCATTGTGATACTTATATTATATCCATGTGATAATGAGCAATATGTTTACAAAGTTGTTTGGTTAAATGATAATCAACCCCAAAATGGTTGATAGTGAAGCTAGTCTACTTGCAAGTAGTAACATTAAAGTAGCTTTGACTAAGTTCTCAATGGTCCATTATGCTTAGCTTAAAATGGTTTCTTGTTTCTTTAAGGGTTTACCCATTAGATGTTGAAAAGGGTTGTAGCACTATAGCTCGTTAGATAATTCATTAACACTTGGAGTAAATTGTTAGATGGAGAAAATATGTAGTTAGGGCATTGACATTGCTAGCACTTCTGTTAGTGGAACTGGCATTGTTGATTCAAGTGATGAGGAGTTTTTCCTTGGAACTTAATTTTTCATGTCATTTTTTTTATTAGTGTTTTGGCTTCACATTGGATCTTGAATGTGATTAAAAAAGAGTGTTAATGCAATGTAGATATCCGAAAATGTGGTTTTTGTGATCAAGCTTTAGATGTTCATTTTGCACTTTCACAAATGTCGGTGTTGGATGTCGGAAAAATGGGCAAAGATGTTCGATGTTTAAGCATGCTATGGGTCTTAAGAATTTATGTTAAAGTGAACCTTTGTGAAGTTGTTGGTAGGAGGAAGTTGATTGTCTTGAAAGTTTGTATTCCTAGACTGAGAGTCATTCTTTCTTTAGGATGGAAAATTTTCCACAAATTTTCTTAAACTTTTCCAATGGTTAATTTGTTAGTCACTTTGCTCGAAAACCATTTTGTTTTTGTAAGCTAGTACAAACTAGTGAAAGGGTTAGAGTTGACTTCGGTTAGCTTAGGCCTTAGTATGTAGTTTGTATGATGTGGCCCGAAAGGGATGCTGACTTTGGGACTAAGGCAATTGAGTTGGATAGAGTCTAGAGTTGGTGTAGAAAAATAGCCATTACGCTTTTCTAAGAAAAGTGACCCTTGTGCCTTTCTTTTGTAGTGTTATGTTTGGTGGCAAGTTGCACCTTGCATTTTATTAAACTCTATAAGAATAGTGAGCTCTCACTGATCTTGACTTAGTCTTGGTGGTCTTGCACCTTGGCTGAGGATGGTGATGCTCAACTTAGTTGTTTGAGGTTGAGATGTTAGTACCCGTACTATAGCTTTTTCTATAAAGAGATTGTGTACCAATATGAGTCCATCTCATGATCTTCATTTTAGCTTTGACTGAGTGTTAATCATGCATAGCTAGCCTCTTAAAAAAAGCATGCTAAAAGCTATTGGCTAAATGCATAGTGAACTTATTGTGGTTGAGTTGGATTTGAGTGGTCATTTAGTTTGTGTTTGTCTATGAGCCAATATCTCATATCTGGGGTATTATGTTCATGTTGGACAAGCATATAACTCAATGACATGAGTTTAATGTTTGGGTCTTGTGAAGGCAAATTGAAAGAGTGATTATTAATTGCTTTGCTAGTAAACTTTGTCAAGGATGACACTTGTTTCGCTCGATAATAATTTAGCAATGATGGGCTTGCTTTACCAGATGGTGTTATGGAGGATCGTGTTGTTAGTCTTACATGGGTTTTCTATGTTGGCATATCGATTCTACCTTTGTTGATATCATTTGGTTGTATTTAGTTCATGGTGTTGGATTTCATTAAGTCTTGGATGTGGTGAATCACTCCTTGATAATGTGTTATTTGTAACTAAGTATTGTTGAAAGATTGGTCTCAAATACTGACTAAGGTATCTATGAGACACAAAATCCCTAGGCCCCAAAGTGGAGCCGGAAGGGTGCCACGTGGTAGTGGCCAAAGCGAAAGCCAAACGAGCGTAACACATTTGGACTAAAAGCTCTGACTTGATAGGTTGAGAGTGGGAGTGGAACTCCTAACAAAGTGCTCGAAGAATGAGCACGAAGCGAGCAATAAGCGAGGCTCTAAAAAGGGACCCAAAAAGGACTAACACATGACACATGGAAGTGTTCGAGATGGACCTGAGATGGAGTCCGAGATGGACCGAGACAGAGTACGAGATGGAGTCCGAGATGGAGTCTAAGATGGACCGAGACGGAGTCCAAGATGGAGTCTGAGATGGAGTCTAAGATGGACCCGAAATGGAGTCCGAGATGGAGTTCGAGATGGGCC